>NW_007250959.1:320378-391878 GCF_000164805.1 Carlito syrichta | reverse complement strand
CGATCCTTCCGCCTCAGCCTTCCGAGTAGCTGGAATCACAGGCATGCGCCACCAAGCCCAGTTGAGTTTTTGATTTATTGTAGAGATGAAGTCTCACTGCCCAGGTGGGTCTCGAACCCACAGGCGAGGGCAATCCACTCACCTGAGCCTCCCAAAGGCGTGGGATTACAGGCTGAGCCACCGAGCCCAGCTGAAATAATATATTTTAAAGCATTGTTCTCATTTATTTTTCATTACTGTATGGGAAAAAGCATTGCATTTGAAGCTAAATCAGTTGAATTCTTGTCTTAATCTCACTGTCAATACATTTAGACAAGTAATTAACCTAACTGGCCCTTATTTCTTGGTTTGTAAAATGAAATAATTGGTTTAATATTATATGAATATTATTCAGTTCTTACGCTCAAGTACCTTTTGTGTTTGGTGGTGTTAATTAATTAATAGATAGATGTCCTACTACCAACATGGATTTGGAATCTATCAGCACATATTAGTTTTCAAATAATAGTTTGTGTTAGTATTATCTGCTGTACTTGTTTAATTTGGGGATTTCTAGACCCAGTCTTCAGATTTCTTAAGTTTGGGGTTGAGATCAGAAAGCTGGGTTTGGGGTCAGAAGCTCTTTTATTAGTTAAGAGAAACTAAGTTGAATCCCATCAATAGCTGTTAATTTGTTAAGTGCTATTCTGGGAAATATCTAGTTTTTTAATGATAATCAACTCTCAAAATGCCTTAAGATAAACTTTTTGCACAGCACATTCTAGTACCATTGAAAGACCAAAAACAATACAAAATGAAACAAAAAAGTCCTTGCATGCTCACTCTCACCTTCAGAAAAATACTCAACTATAAACTATTAAATCAAACGTCCTCATAATTGTATTTGTAACAAACGTCTGTATTTTCAGATCAAGTTTATAATAGGCTTCTTGTTCTCTCTGACATTGTTAAAATTTATATGAATAAATTTTATAATTATATTGAATAAAAATAGTCGAAGTTAAAAGAAAATTTCTTAGTATATTCCAACAAAATCTTACATTTCTTAAGATACAAAATAGCCTGCTAATTCAATTGCCTTTCGTCCCTGAGCAAAGTTTTCTATCCGTTACTTGTTGGCAAATTTGCATGAGATTTTGTCATACATTCATAACAGGGATCTGCCTACATCAATTGCTCATTCTTTCATTGAATTTTCTCAAAATCAAAATGCATTTTTTTAGCACTAGTCTACCTCTGAGATTATTGTTCCTACCAACAATCATGTCTGTAAGTTAGCAGCATGATTATTTTTGAGGGAGCACTGTTTTCTCTTTCTTCTGATTGATACATAGCTATAAAATCCCCAACCTTTCCCTTGTAGGTTTTTTATGTCATAGAAAGTAGCCACTTAAAGTTTTAATAAGATATAACTCATTGTTATTTGCATACAATGTCATCTGACTTTTGGACAAGAAGGTTGGATATGACTTACATCACAATTTTTCAGTTTCTACAAACACGTTTTATTTTTCTGTATACCATTGTCAAAACTCATTTATTTCTCAGAGACAGCTGATCAGTCTCTTTCTGTACTGTATGCTCCACATTAAGTCATTATCTATGCTGTTCACTTCATTAGTTCTAATACTTTTATTAGTAAAGTTTTGGTGCCTGGTCTCATAGTAGTGACAAGCATTTCTAGAAGTTAATCTGACAGATAATGAATTAATTAAGTGTTGAATACTAATTTATTTACATCAGAGGCCTGAAACTAATTCATATAAATAAATTATCACCTGAGCGTGTATCACCTGAGCTTTGGATTTTCAAAGTACCAATTATTTTTAAAGTTTGCATCTTCAATGAAGTTCAATGCATAGAAATTTTTTGAATAATTAAAATGTGGTAGTGGGTCACAATATCAAACAAGGAATACAAATTGTTTATGCCCATTTCTAGTCAAAGTGGTATTTGTGCACAAATTATGTCTTAATGATAATTAAGTCTATAAAAGTTAGATTTCAGCTGCCCTACAAATAATGTATTTCTTCACTGCCATTGTTTCTGGAATTACTAGCTATTACTTATAATGTATCAAATGGTCAAAGAATGTGACTTACAGAATTAAAATGAGGCATAATTCCTTAATACTTAATTTGGCAAAACTTTCATTTGATTCTGACTACAAATTCAAGTCTAGTTATATTTCCCTTTCACTCTGGGCTCTAAATTTTAATCCTGTAGGCAATATAAGCAAACACGTTTTTAGCAGATGAGCTGGAAAACAAAAAAGTGTAAAAGCAATTTAAAATTTACCATAATGCTACCATACAGAATTTTGTTTATTTCTCTTTCACTATCAATATTTTGTGTACTTAAGATTATATTAGATGTTCAGTTTATATTCTGAGATATTTCTATATACACAAATATGTCTCCATTTCACCAAAGTTTCATTATAAGAACCATTTTAATGGGTGTGAATATTCCATCTTATATACAGTTGTCTGTCAGTACTTTTTGGAAATTGGTTTCAGAAACCCGTGTTAATATCAAGCAATCACAGATGCTCAATTCTTTACATAACTTGCACATATTCTGCTATATACTTTAACAAATTTTTAGATTTCTTATAACACTTAATAAAATGTAAATTTTATGTAAGTAGTTCTTAAACTGTATATTAAAATTTTGTATTACTTTTTATTGCAGTATTGTTACCTTACTACTTTTTCTTAATATTTTTGCTCCAAGGTTAGTTGAATATTCAGATGCAGAATGCATGGATACTAAGAGGTTACTGTATATCACAATTTACATAGCCAATTTTTCTCTCATTTTATATTTTAAATATTTTTCTATTTCAAATAATATTATAAAGAATATCTCTACCTTTATTACATATCATGTTCTCGGAATATATTTTCAAATGCAAAATTACTGTTCAAAGGATATGTGCTTGCTATATATTGCCATCTTGTTCTCCAAAATGGTTATTAAAAATTTCTATATAAAGAAGGTAGAATGAAATGAGACAAAAAAACTCCATTTCAATATCTAACATAATAAATAAAAATATAAAAAAGAAAAATATCATATTGTAAGTCCTGGCTAGAGCAATCAGAAAAGAGAAGGTGATCAAGAGTATCTAAATAGGAAAAGAGGAAGTCAAATTATCTCTCTTTGCAGATGACATGATCATGTACCTTGAAAACCCAAGAGAATCTGTCAAAAACCTCCTTGCACTGATAAAGGACTTTGGCAAAGTCTCAGGGTATAAAATAAATGTGCAAAAGACAATTGCATTTCTTTACACCAATGATAAACAAACAGAAACCAATAAAAAGTACATTCCAATTCACAATAGCCACAAAAACATGAAATATCTTGACATCTTCCTAACCAGAGATGTGAAAGACCTTTACAATGAAAACTGCAAAACACTGCTCAAAGAAATCAAAGATGACACAAACAAGTGGAAAAATATCCATGCTCATGGATTGGAAGAATCAACATTGTGAAGATGACCATCTTACCTAAGGCAATCTACAGATTTAGCACAATTCCCATTAAATTACCTGCAACATTCTTCTCAGAGCTAGAAAAAACAATACAGGCATTAATATGGAAACATAAATGACCAAGAATAGCCAGAACAATCCTCAGAAAAAAAAAAGCAGGAGGTATCACACTACCAGACTTTAAACTTTACTATAAAGCTACAATAATCAAAACAGCTTGGTATTGTTGGTATTGTTACAGGAACAGGTATATAGACCAATGGAATGGAATTGAGATTCCAGAAGCAAAATCTCAATTTCTCAACCAACTCATCTTTGACAAAGCCTCCACCACCTACCACTGGGGAGAGGAGAACCTATTCAGTAAATGGTGCTGGGAAAACTGGCTGACCACATGCAGAAGATTCAAACAAGACCCTGATCTATCCCCATACACAAAAATAACTCTAAATGAACCAGAGACCTAAATGTAAAACCTCAAACCACAAGAACCTCAGAGAATGGAGGACACACCCTTATGAAAATTGGAACTGGCATCCAATTCCTGAACAAACCTCAAAATGCACGGGCTATAAGAGATAAGATATACAAGTGAGACCTCATTAAACTGACAAGCTTCTGCAAAGCCAAAGAAACCATCAAGAGAGCAGGGAGACAGCCCACAGGCTGGGAAGAAGTATTTGTCAACTCTGTCTGACAAAGGCCTAACATCTTGGATCTACAAGGATCTCAAACATGCTGAAAAGAAAAAAAAACAAACAATCCCATTATAAAGTGGGCAAAAGATATGAACAGAGACTTTTCAAAGGAAGACATCCTAGCGGCCAACAGACACATGAAAAAATGTTCAACCTCACTAGTCATCAAGGAGATGCAAATCAAAACTACACTGAGATACCACCTAACTCCAGTCAGAATGGCAATTATCAATAACCTCAAAAAATAACAGATGCTGGAGAGGATGTGGTGAAAAGGGAACACTACTACACTGTTGGTGGGAGTGTAAACTGGTGCAACCTCTGTGGAAAGCAGTGGGGCGATTCCTAAAAGCTCTAAATATCGACCTCCCATATGACCCTGCAATTCCCCTACCGGGAATATACCCTGAAGAACTCAAATCACTCTATAAAAAAGAAACCTGCACACATATGTTTATCACAGTATTTTTCACAATAGCAAGAACCTGGAACCATCCATGCTGTCCATCAAAAGAGGACTGGATTAAAAAAACCTGGTACATATACTCAATGGAATACTATGCAGCCGTGAAAAAGAACAAAATCATGAATTTCGCAGCAACCTGAATGGAACTAGAGTCTATAATACTGAGTGATCTCTCACAGAAACAAAGATCTGAATATCACATGTTCTGACTCATGTAGTGGGCCTTGAACATCTATCATAACATTGTAAGAAAAGGATTGACAATGGTGGGAAACTATGGGGGGGAAGGGAGGTGGGATTGACGGTAGTCAATATCTGTCTGGGGACGGGGAGACACCCCTTATCAACAAGGGTGCCTGAACGATGCATATTTGTATACCTAACCCTTAACTGTATCTCACAATTTTAAAATAAAAGTATGCTTAAAATAAAGAATTTAATCCTAGATGGGCAGGGTGGTTCAAGCCTGTAATCCCAGCACTTTGGGAGGCTGAGGAGAGAGGATTGCCTTAACTCAAAGGTTCGAGACTAGCCTGGGAAACTTGGTGAGACCTCATCACTATAATAAATAAAAAATAAGCCAGGCGTGGTAGCACACACCTGTAGTTCCAGCTACTTGGAAGGCTGAAGCAGAAGGATTGCCTGAACCCAGTAGGTTGAGGCTGTGGTGGCTGTGAATGTGCCACTGCACCCCAGCCTGGGCAACACAGTAATACTCCAACTCCAAAAAAAAAAAAAAAAAAAAAAGAATTTATCCTTTGCTTTATGCTTGCACATATTTAAGTAACATAATAAAATTAATTTAAATAAAAAAATAAATTACCCATAATGGAGTTGCATTTTTATGCCATAAATTTGAAAGCTGAAGACAGTAGAAAGAAACCAGGTCTTGGCTCATTCTCAAATACATTTTTTTCAACTAAATTGAAATTCAGAGAACATACAACTAATCACTTTAAAATGAGCAATTTAGTGGCATTTAGTATATTTGCAATGTTGTGCAACTATCACCTCTTTGTGGTTTCAAAGCTTTCTTATTACTCCAGGAAATCATCCAGCACTTATAAAAAATCATTTACCCTCATCCCTTAGGAAACGCCAATCTGCTTTTCTTTTCTGTGTGGAATTGCCTATTTTACATATTTTATATAAAAATAAATATACAATATATGATATAGTGTGTTTATCACCTTTCCCTTAGCATAATTTTTTTGAGGTTTACCCAAGTTGTAGCGTGTACTAGCACTTCATTCCTTTATATGACTGAATGATATTTCATTATATGTATATACCACATTTCCTTTATCCATTCATCCATTAATTAAACAATGGATCATTTTCATCTTTTGGCTATAATAAACATACTACTATAAACATGTATCTGTTAGTTTCTGTATAAATACATATTTTTAATTCTTTCACACTTCCAGGAGTGTATCTGCTGGGTCATATGACAATTATGTTTAACTTTTTGAGAAATAGATAATTTACTTCTACAGCTGCTACAACACTTCACATTATCATCAGCAATATACGAAGGTTCCCATGTCAACACAACTTTGCTTATGAATTTCTGTTTTTCCCCCATTACGGCTGTCTTAATGTGTATAAAGGTGTGCCTAATTGTGGTTTTGATTTGAATTTTCTTAATGACCAATGATGTAAACATATTTCCATGTACTTTCTGGACATTTAAATATCTTAGTTGGAGAAATGTCTGAGGCTTGTTTCTTTGTTTTGTTTTGTTTTTAACCAATTTTTAGTGGAGTTGTTTGACTTTTTTTGACATTGAATTGTAAGTGTGATTTATATATTCTGAATACTATAATGGATCAGATATATGAATATGATTTGAAAATGTGTTTTTTCATTCTGTAGATTGCCTGTTTACATTCTTGATAATGTGTCTTGATGAACAAAAGTTTTTAATTTTTAAGAAGTCCAATTTATCTGTTTTTCCTTTTGTTTCTTGTATGAAATCTAAGAATCTGTGACCTATATTCAAGATCATGATGATTTTTACACATCTTTTCCCAATAGTTTTATAGTTTAACTCTTGTATTTAGGTTGTTGTTTTATTTTGTGTTAATCTTTGTATAGAGTAAGATAGGAGTCTACTGTTTTTCTGTCTGTAATTATCTAATTGTCCTAGCATGATGAAGTGAAATGATTATACATTCTTCATTGAATTGTGAGAACTCTAGTCAAAAATCAGTTGGAAAAACAAAAACAAAAACAGTTTCTTCAACAAGTGGTGCTGAGAAAATTACAACCACAAACAAAATAATAAATTTGGACTTTTAATTTATACCATATTCAATAATTAACTAAAAATGTATTAAAAGCCTAAGTCAAGAAAGACCTAAAACGATTAAAATTCTAAAATAAGGCATAGAGAAAGGCTTCAGGACACTGGATTTGTCAATTTTTTGGATATAACACCAACAATAAACAAAATTTAAAAATAGATAAATAGTATTGTATCAAATTAAAATTTCTGCATGCTAAGTGAAACAATTAGAGTAAGTCAAGCTGCAGAATGGCAGAAAATAATTGCAAATGATATATCTGACAAGCAGTTAATATCCAGAGTACTTAAGAAATTTTACAACTCAAAAAATATATAATTTGATTAAACAATAAACAAAGAACTTGAATAGTCACTTCTTCCCAAAAGTTATATGCAAGGCAAACATCATTCTACACTCTATCAGAATAGTGAAGGGGGAACAAAAAGGTTTGGGTACATGGGTACAAAAATACAGTTAGATAGAATAAATACAATATAGTGTTCAGTAGCCTAATAGAATGACTACAGTTATAGTAATTTATTGTAATATGTCAAAATAACTGGAGGAGTGAATTTGGAAAAAATGTTAATTGCTTGAATGATGGCTATCGCGATTATCTTGATTTGCTCATTATATATGAGCAAATATATATTTGCTTATATCAAAATATTACATATATCTCATAAATATGTATAACTATTATATACTCATACAAATGAAAATTAAAATTAAGTTGGAGTGGCTATACTAATATCACACAAACAAAATTCAGGACACAAAATTTTTGAGAATTTTCTAGAGAGTACCTTACATGAGAAGCAAAGTTTAATTATTTAAGAACATATAATTTTCCTAAAGGCATTTCAAAATTTATGTATGAAGCAAAATTTAATAGGGCTAAAATGAAAATTAGCCAAGTCAGCCGGGCTCGGTGGCTCAGCCTGTAATCCCGTGCCTTTGGGAGGCTGAGGTGAGTGGATTGCCTGAGCCAGTGGGTTCAAGACCTGCCTGGGCAGCGAGACCTCATCTCTACAATAAATCAAAAATCAGCCGGGCGTGGTAGCGCGCACCTGTAATTCTGGCTACTAGGAAGACTGAGGCGGAAGGATCGCTGGAGCCCAGCAGGTCGAGGCTGCGGTGGCCGGGAGTGGCCACTGCACTCCAGTCCGGGGGACAGAGTGAGACTCCAACTCAAAAAAAAAAAAAAAAGAAAAGAAAATTAGCCAAGTCCACAAATAATATGAGACTTCAAACCTCTTCTCTCAGTAACTTATCAAACAAGTAAACAAAAAAATTACTATACAGAAGACAGAACAAATTATATCCATAAATTGAGCAATTGACTTTATAAAACACTTTATGTGCACATGAAACATGTACTAAGATAGACTATATTTTTTGTTATAAAACAAACTTCAAAACTTAAAAAATTAAATCATACAATGCATATTTTCTGTCCACAATAACATTCAATCAAAATAATAACAGAAAAAACCCCCAGAAAATTCTCAATTATTTGGAAATTAAACAATGCACTCACAGCTTGTAGATACACAATGGAAGAGTATTTAGCCATAAAAATAATGAAATTTTGTGATTCAAGACAACATGGATGAGCCTGAAGGACATTGTGTTAACAGAAATAAACAAGGAACAAAAAGTTACATACTGCATGTTCTCACTTATGTGTGAAAGCTAAAAAGGTATATCTCATAGAATTAAAAAGTAGAACGGCTTAAAAGAGGTTTGGAAGGATACAAGGATTGGGGGAAATAGGGAAAAATTTGTTAAACAATACAAAATTAGTTACATAGGTGGAATAAGTTCGAGTGCTCTATAGCACTGTAGGATGACTATAATTGACAAGAATAATGTATTATATAATGTCAAATGGCTAGCAGAAAGGATATTTAATGTTTCCAACAGAAAGAAATGATAAATGATTGAGATCATAGATATGCTAACTAATCTGGTCGGTCACTACATAGTGTATGTATTTAAACATTAGTATGTACTTCATATATGTGGAATTTATTTGCATCAATTAAAAAATAAAAATTAAAATAGCTAATAGATCAACGAAGTCATCTGAAAAATTACAAAGTACATTGAAAAAATATACACAAATGGTCAATGGGAATATTAAAAGATGTTCAATACCACTAATCATTAAGAAAATGCAAATCAAAGCCACAATGAGATATTATTTCATACCCATCAGGATGACCACTATCAAAAAACCAAAAAATAACAAGTGTTGGAGAGGATATGAAAAAGTGGAAACCTTTGTACACTATTAGTGGAAATATAAAATAATGCAACCATCATGAATACCAGTATGAGTGTTTTTCAAAAAACAAAATATAGAATTAGCTATGATACAACAAAGCCAGTTCTGGGTATATATTCAAAATAATTGATAGCAGAATTTCAAAGAGATATTAGAAAACTCATTTTTCTCATAGCATTATTCCTAATATGCTATAACATGGATAAAACTCAAGGATATTATTCTAAGTGAAATATGTCATACACATATGCACACACACATACACACACACACACACACACACACACACACACACACACACACACCCTGCAAATATTGTTTGAGTCCATTCACTTGAAGTATCTAAATTAGTAAAACCATAGAGACAGAAAGTAGAAAGCATGGCTAGGGGAAGAGGGGAGTGAAAATTAGTGTTTGATGAATATAGAGTTTTAGTGTTGCAATATGAAAATGTTGAACGTAGAGATTTTTTGCAGAACAATGTGAATATAGTAAACTACTGGGTTGTATACTTAAAAATGGTTAAGATGGTAAAGTCAATGTTATGTGTATTTTATCACAAAGATAAATCAATTGGTCCAAAATGTTTGCGTCTGTTTCCAGATGCTCTATTTTATTTCATTGGCTTACATATCTATCCTTATGCAAGTACCACACTATTTTGTTTTATGGAACTTTGAAATCAGTAAGAGTGAGACCTTCACATTTGTTTTTCCCTTTCAATATTGTTTAAGTTAGTAGATGCCCCTTGCAGCTCCATGTAAATTTGGGGGTTAATTTTTCCATTTCTAGTAAAAAGACAGTTAACATTTTGGTAGGAATTGAATTAAATCTGTAGAAATCTTTGAAAAATATGACCATCTTCACAATATTGTCTTCTAATTCAAGAACACACAATGGATTTTCATTTATCTTGGTCTTTAATTTTTTTCCACAGTGAGAGTTTTTAGGGTGTAAGACTTTTATGTCCTTGGTTAGATTTATTCCTAGTTTATTGTTTTTGATGCTATTATAAATGAAATACCGTTCTTAATTTTCTTTTCAGATTGCTTATTGCTGTTGTAAGGAAAAACGAGTATATTTTTAATGTTGATTTTGTTCCCAGCAAATTTGTTGAATTTATTTATTAGCTGTAGTATTTTTCTTGTGATATCTTTTTATTCTTGTGAATCCTTTAAAATTTTTATGTACGATATCATGTAGTCAGCAAATAGAAGTAATAAATTTCTTCTCTTCTAATTTGCATACCTTTTATGTCTTTCTCTTTTTCTCTCTGTTTTTGGCTTAACTGCTCTGGTAAGAACTTCCAGTATGATATTAAATAGCAGTGGTGGAAGTAGATATACTTGCCTTGTTTCTAATCTTAGGGGAAAGGATTTCAGTTCTTCATCATTTTTATATGATGTTAACTGTTGGTTTTTCATAAATAACCTTCATTTTGCTAAGGAAATTTACTTCTATTACTAGTTTTATCAGTTTTTTTTTAACTATAAAAATAATGCTACATTTTGTCAAATACTTTTCTGTATTTATTGAAAATGTCATAATGTTGGTTGTTTTTTCTTTTTCTTTTTTTAATACTATATTTCATTATAAAGATGTGAGATACAAGCCAGGATTCAGTACATAAGTAATGTATGTGCAACTGAAGTTTGGGCTTCCAACTGGTCCTCACTTTCCCTGGCTTAGGACTAGGTACCCTTTGTGTTGCTACATGCTCCCCCATCCTTCCTCCTGTGGCAGTGTCCTGTGACTGTTGATCCCTTTCATATGTTACTGTAATTAATGTTCAGGTCCCACTTATAAGTGAGAACATGTGGCATTCAGTTCTTTGTTTCTGTGATAGATCGATAAGAATGATTGTCTCAAAATCAATCCAATTTGTTGAGAAGTTCATGATTTTGTCTTTTTTTATAGCTGTATAATATTCCATCATGTAGATGTACCACATTTTCTTTATCCAGACTACTTTTTATGGGCAGTAAGGAAATATTTTTCTCCCCTTCTGTGGGTTGTCTCCCTCCAACTTTTTTTTTCTGTGCAAAAGTTCTTCAGTTTGATGGGATCCCATTTGTTTAGCCTATTTTTTATGGCATATGCTTTTGGGGATTTGATAAAGAATTGGTAGACTAATGTGCATAAGGGTATCTTCTGCATTTTCTTATAGGATTCTTATAGTTTGAGATTTTATGTTTGGGCTTTTGATCCATTTAGAGTTGATTTTTGAATATGGTGATTTGTAGGGGTCCTGTTTCATTCTTATGCATGTGTGCAGCCAGTTTTCCCAGCAGCATTTGCTAAGTAAAGTCTTTTCTTTCCAGTGGTTGTTATCAATGGCTTTGTGAAAGATGAGTTGGTTGAGAGATCGAGTTTTTGCTTCTGGAATCTCTGTCCTTGCTTCAGTGGCTTATATGCCAATTATTGTTTTGACTGTTTTGATTATTGTAGACTTATAGTAGAATTTAAAGTCTGGAAGTGTGATATCTCCCACTTTGTTCCTTTTGATGAGGATTGTTTTTGCTATTCATGCTCTTTTCTCGTTCCATGTGAATTTCTGTGTTGTAGTTCCCAGGTCTGAGAAGAATGGTGTTGGTAATTTGATGGGTATTGCATTGAATCTGTAGATTGCTTGGATAGGATGGACATCTTAACAATATTGATTCTTCCAATCCATGAACATAAAGTTGTTTTTCATCTGTTTGTGTCCTCTTTGATTTATTTGAGAAGTGTTATATAGTTCTCATTGTAAAGATCTTTCATGTCTCTGGTTAGGATGATGACGAGGCATTTTTTTTTTTTATTGTGGCTATTGTGAATGAGATTGTGCCTTTAATTTGGCTTTCTACCTACTTTTTTGTGTGTATATAAATGACACTGTCTTTTGCAGGTTGATTTTGTATCCTGAAACTTTACTATAGTCATTTATCAGTACAAAGAGGTTTTTTACTTACTCCTTTGGGTTTTCAAGGTATAAGATCACATCATACACAAAGAGGGATAGCTTCACTTTCTCTTTTCCTCTTTGGATACCTCTGATTTTCTTATCTTGACTAATTGCTCTCGCAAAGACTTCCAGCACTATGTTGACAAAGAGGGGTGAAAGTAAGCAACTTTGTCTTATACTCGTTTTCAGGGAGAATGCTTCTAATTTCTATTCATTGAGCAATATATTGGCTATGGGTTTATCGTAGATGGCTCTTATTGTTTTGAGGGATGTACCTTCTATGCTAGGTGTTGAAGGGTTTTTATCAAGAAGGGATGTTGGGTTTTGTTGAAAGCTTTTTCTGTGTCTGATGAAAGAATCAAGTGGTTCTTGTTGTTACTGCTGTTAATTGAATTATGTTTATAGTCTTGTGAGTGTTGAACCAGCCCTGCTTCCTGGGAATGAAGACTACCTGGTCATGGTGAATGAATTTTAAGATATGTTGTTAGGCCAGTGCAATGGCTCAAGCCTGTACTCCCAATACTTTGGGAGGACAAAGTGAGAGGATTGCCTGAGCTGAGGAGTTCGAGACCAGTCTGGGCAACTTTGTGAGACCTCATCTCTACAATAAATCAAAAAATAAGCTAGGCATGATAGCATGCACCGGAGGTTCCAGCTATCAGGAAAAGTGAGGCAGAAGAATTACCTAAGCCCAACAGGTCAAAGCTGCAGTGGCCGTGAGCGTGTCATTGCACTCCAGTCTGGACAACAGAGTAAGTCTCTGACAAAAAAAAAAAAAATCAATTTGGTAGAATCATATTGAAAACATCTGCATCTATGTTAATCAAGATTTACCTGTAATTTTATTTCCTTTTTGAGACTTTACCAGATTTGTGTATCACTGTGATGTTAGCTTCATAAATTGATTTAGGGAGAGTTCCATCTTTCTCAGTTGCCTAGAATATTTTTGATAGGATTGTTATCAGTTTTTTGTATGCTTTGTAGAATTCAGCTGGAAAACCATCTGGTCCAGAGGGTTTTTATTTTTTTTTTTTGTATGTAGATTTCTTATGACTAAGTTGATTTCTTGGATTTTTATTGGTCTGTTTAGGGTTTTAATTTCTTCTTGTTTCAACTTTGGAAGGTTGTCTGATGTCAGAAAGTCCATTTTTTAACGTTTTTGAATTATTTTCATACAAATGTGTATAGTAATCTCTTATTCTCTTTGAATTTCATCTGGGTCAGTTTCATCTTTTGAGTTTTTAATTGTACTAATTTGTGTTTTCTGTCTTTTTCTTTGTCAGTCTGGCTAGAGATTTGTCAATCTTATTTATACTCTCAAAGTACCAGTTTTTTGCCTTGTTGGTTTTTTTCTATGATATTTTTGTCTTCTATGCCCTGCAGCTGTGACTTTATTTGGTGATCTGGATCCTCCTGCTGAAGTTCAGATTTTGGTGGTCTTGCTTATCTAGTTCCTTTAGGTGTGATGTTAGGCTGTTAACTTGTGATCTTTCCATTTTCTTGATGTGTGTGTGCATATAAATTTTTCTCTTAATCATGCTTTCGTACCATCTCAGAGAGTATAATAAGGTGTGTATTTGCTTTCATTTGATTTCAAGAATCTTTTAATTTCGGTCTTGATTTCGGTATTGACCCAGGAGACCTTCAGCAGTATGTTGTTTAGTGCTCATATCTTTTTGGTTTTGGGGAGATCTTGTTGGAGGCTATATTTATTTTTATTCCAATGTGGTCTAAGAAGATGTATGGTATTTTTTGGAATATGTATATCTTGGTTTATGTCCAAGAATTTGGTTGATCTTGGAGCATGTTTCACGTGGTGACAAATAGAAGGTATACTCTGTAGTTGTTGGGTGAAGTGTTCTCTAGATATCTATTAAGTTCATTTGGTCAAGGGCCGAGTTGAAGTTCCAGATCTTTTTATTGTTTGTTTGTTTTTTTCCTTGATGTTCTATCTAAGGTTCTTAGTGGGGTATTTAAATCTTCAGTTATAATAGTGAGTGAGTCAATGTCCTCTTCTAGTTTACTTAGCAGTAGATTTACAAAACCTCATGCTCCTGTGTTGGGTGCATATATGTGTAAAGTGGGTATTTGTTATGGTGGATTGACGCTTTTATCAATATATAGTGTCCTTCTGTATTCTTTTTAATTATTGATAGCTTGAAGGTTGTTTGATATTAGAATAGCTCCTCCTGTTGTCTATTTTTATTTGAAAGCTAATTATCCAACTTCCAATTTTGAGTCTTAGGTATCATTTGAAGTGAGAGGAGTTTCTTGGATGCAGTAGATTGTTGAACTGTGGATTTTTTATCCAGTTTACTACTAAATGTCTTTTATGTCGTGCATTTAATTCATTCAGGCTGACTGTTGAAATGTGAGAGTTTATTCCTGTCATAGTGCTCTTAGGGTGCTATTTTGTTTTACTTTAACTTTGCATTGATATATATGTGTGTGCTTTTTATTTTGTTGGTACACTGTATGCTCTGTTGACTGTGTGTTTGCTTGTACTCTTGTGAAGTGCATGGTCTTTCTTTTTTTGTTGTTATTGTAGCTTTTTATTCTACGCTCAATACTTTCTTAAGCATCTCCTGTGGAATTGGTCTGGAAGCAGCATAATTTCTTAGAGACTAGATGGCTGGGAGCGAAGGATCTTAATGCTCCATAACTGATAAAGCTTAGGTGAGCAGAAAATTCTTTTTTAAAATTTCTAATCTTTGAGAACTTTCAAAATTGGACTCCAATTCCTTCTAGCTTGTAAAGTTTCTTCCAATAAGTCTGGTGTAATTCTGATTAGTCTTCTCCAGTAGGGAGTCTTACCCTTCTTTCTCATTGCCTTTGGGATTTTTTTTATACCTACTTTGTGTAAGCAAATTACTATAAATCTAGGGGTTGCTCTTCTCCTATGATGTCTTATGGAGGTTCTCTGAATCTCTTTTCCTTTGATGGTCACATTTCAGAAAAGATGAGGAAAGTTTTCTTGGACAATTTCATGAAATCTTTGTTCCAAGGTTTTCTCTGTTTCTTTTTCTGCTTCAGCGATACCAATGAGGCATTAAGTTTGGTGTCCTGATATAATTGCTCATCTCCTTTAGGCTTTACTCTCTTTGAGCACGCGCGCGTGTGTGTGTGTGTGTATGTTTAACAAATTGGGTTAATTCCATATTTTGATCTTCAAGCTCTGAGAGCCTTTTCTCTGCTTGATTAATTCTGCTTTCCATGCTTATCAGTTTGTTGTTTATTTAATGGATGGTATTTTTATGGTAAAAATCTCTGTAACTATTTTATTAAGTTTTGCTTGTTTTTCTTGACTTTGTTCACTCTTTCCATCCACTCCCTGATCTCAGTTGTGTTCCAAGATCATTCCTTGTGGATGATATTCATTATTTGAGCTCTGAGGTCTGTTTTTCGAATGCTGTCTCTTTTGAAGTCTGGGAGCTACCAGGGTTCTTTTGTTGATTTTTCCTCATTTGTGACAGGTCTCTTTCTTTCTCTTTATTCTGTTATTCAATAAGAGTGGGAGAGGCTTTGACTTCTGTTATTTCCACAGTCTCCTATCCTTCCCTTAGAAGAGCCTCCAAATTTATTCAATTTTAAAACAGGGCTGGGGGTGGAAACTGTGCTGTCTTTTTTCCGATTCAGAGTTGAGTAAGGTGAAAGAGGGGAGCTAGGATTCACAAACTACCTGCAGGTCACAAAGTTCACAGACTGCGTATGGGCTCCCTGAGAACCCCTCACCACCACCACACAATATGTTTATGCAATGGGTACTTATGTCTACCCTCTGAGTCAAAGATAAAATAAAAGCACAGAGAAAAGAAAAAGGGAAAAGAAAACAAGATAGAACAAGAACAAATAAAAAACAAACATATACACATAAAGAGAAAAAAACAAAAAACAAACAAACAAAAACCCCACAAACAAACCAAGAAAAAAAATCCTGAGCACTGAGTTCCTTCTTATGACTTGTGGTAGGTCCTATAACTTCAAGTTTTTTTCTCCACTGTGTGATTTCTGGTCAGAATGGGTGGGAAGTGGAGAGGTTGACAGTGTGTTCCTAAACTCTATGGGTCCTGGCTTCGGATGGAGGAAGAAATGCCTGGACTTCATTCTTACCTTCCTGCTCTCCATTTACTTTAGGGGGTCTTCTCTGGCTGCTGTGTGGGCCTACCTCCCAAAATGTACCAGAAGTGTCTCCTACAATCAGTCTCTGGATTCCCCATTCTCCACTCTGTTCTGTGAAAGAGGTGCCAGATTGCCTCTTCCCCAGGTACTGGCAGTGGGCGCTTCAGCTAGGCTCACCTCACAGGGAGCCCTCTCAACACAGAACTGTTCCTGCTTCCAACTGGGCTCAACCCCTTAAACTGTGCCATGACCAGGCATCCACTCATGTGGGTCTGATGTTTCACAGGCTGCTGGGGGAACGGGGCAAATCAGTTTACCACTCACTGCTACCCTTCTCTGACTGGATTCTCCATTTCTTCTGATCACACCTGTTGTCGCTTGACTGATCCAAGGTGGGGGATAGGGCATTTGGAAATCTACACCTGCTATGTCTCTTTGAAGATTGTGCACTCAGGGATACTCCATCTGGGTTCACTATGATCAACTCCAGAAAGATGTGGAGTTCATACCTTAGTATCAAAACACTGGTCCACTTCTCAATGGTGGGCACCTCAGGACACTTCTCTATCCAGGTTTTAATACAATGGTAGGGTGTTTGCACCATCTCCAGTGGGTCTCAGCCTCTGGTAGCCTTGCTGTGATCTCACTACAGCATTTGCTGGCAGTGTTATCCCAGACAAATCTCACACAGAGACTTGCACACTCTCACTAGCTCTGCTGCCAACTTCCCTTGTAGTCTCCTTTTTTTGTTCACTGTATTTATTGATGTTTCTTATGTTGAACCATATTTTTTATTTTGGGAGAAAATATTACTTTGTCAAGGTTTATTTATATTTTCTATTTCTTGTATCAGTTTTGGTAATTTCTGTGACACTAGGTATTTTTAAATTTTACCTAGATTATCTGATTTGTTGGCAAACAGTTTTTCATACTATTTTCTTACACTTCTTTTGATTCCTTTCAAGTCAGTAATAATGTTTCTGATTTCGTTTAATTATCCATCTCTCCTTTTTCTTAGTCTTACAAAAGTTTTGTCAGATAAAAAATCCTGACAGAGTGCCAATTTTGACTTTCATTAATTTTTACTATTTTTTTATATTCTCTATTGTAAAAAGAAGATTTTTATTCTAATGTTTTTTGAATGAATAGTTCCATTATAACTTTTTCTCTCAAACTACAGTTTTTAAGTTAATTACAAGAACAGTGGTTCTTTTCAGTACAAATTTATAATATTGAGCAAATTAATGTTTTGCAAGTTTTCCTCACATAACAATCCTGTGATTTCTTGCCATTATGAAGGTTCACTTGCAAGTGATGACATATGGCTGCAGGATTTCCCACATTCATTAGTCCGCTAGGGTTTCATTTCCAAAATGAGTTTTCTGATGTTGGATTGAAATATACTATGACAGAAAACATCACCACACTCAAAATTGACAGGGTTTCTCCCCTATATTTGCTCACTTACGTTTAGTAAGAATTGTGCTTAAGCTGAAGGATTTCCCACATTTGTGACACTGGTAGGATTTCTCTTCTATATGAGTCTTCTGATGCCAAATTACTGATGTTTTATAGAAAAATAATTTATGATATTGTTTATATGGATAAGGTTTCTCACTAGAATAAATCTTCAGATGTTCAGTAAGGTGTGTATATCTACTGAAGGTCTTTCCATAGTTTTAAAAAAACATAGGATTTCTCTCCAGTATGCATCCTCTGGTATTGAGTAAAATGAGCACTCTGACTGAAGACTTTTCAACATTCTTTACACTCATAGGGATTCTATCCATTATGATTTTTTGATGAATAAAAACTGAGGTGTGGCTAAAGGTTTTCTCACATCCATTATATTCATAGGATTTCTTTCCTGTGTGGGTTGTCTGATGACAGATTAGCAGTGTACTATGGTTAAAAAACTTCCCAACAGTCCTTACCCAAGCAGAATTTTTCCTAGAATAAATTCCTTGATATTCAATAAGGTATGTATTGCTGCTGAAGGTTTTCTCACATTCAATAAATTTATATAGCTTTTTTCCAGTATGAAGTTTTTGATGTTGAGTAAGGTCTGAAATATGGCTGAAGGCTTTTCCATATTCATTACAAAGATAGAGTTTACTTCAGTATGAATTCTCTTATAATTCTAAGGGATGATCTGTGACTAAAGACTTTGTCATATCATTATACTAATAAGGTTTCTACCCAGTATAAACTCTTTGATGTTGAATAAAATTATTGTTCTGGCTAAAAAATTTACTGCATATTTTATATTCATAAGTTCTCCCTCCAATATGTGTCTTCTGATGCTGGGTACATGGTGCAATACAATTGTAGCATTTCCCACATTTAGTACACTGATAAGCCTTCTCACACATACAAACTTTCTTAGATTCCATCCGTATTGAACTATGATTTTACATCTAAATTATTTCTAGAATGAGTAAAGTTTAAGGTACAAAAACATACTTTTTAATATCTAATGTATTATGTTTCTTTCATGAGTTAACTTTTAAAAAAATCAATTGAAGCAGAACTATGCAAGTTCCTATCATTTATGTCATAGTTACAGTAGTCTTTCCCTTATCCATAGTTTCACTTTTCATGGTTTCAGTTACCCATGGTCAAATGTGTTCTGAAAATAGTATATGAAAAATTCCAGAAATAATTCATAAATTTAAAATTATGTACTATTATGAATAGTGTGATGACATCTTGTGCCATCTGCTTTGTCCTGTCTTAGATGTCAATAATCTCTCTGTCCATTGTATCCACACTGTATACATTACCCACTCCTTAATCACTTAGTAGATACTAAGAACCCAGTTATGGTTCAGTACTATCTGTAATTTCAGGCATCGAATGTGATTCTTGGAATGAATTCTTCCGGGATAAGAGAAGACTCCTGTATGAGGTCTTTTTCTAATAAAAAACTCTCAGTTGCATAAAAGTATTTGAGCTCAGATTAACTATTTTGCATAAAATATTTATATTCTCCTCTTGTATTGCTTTGTCTTTTAATCTGGTTGTACTAGTGTTTTTTTATAACTAGTTAATTATTCTTTAATTTTAGAGTTGTGGGGTACAAGTGGGGACTTACTACATAAATAAGTCACATGCAAGTGAAGTGTGGGCTTCTAGTTTGTCCTTTCTCCTTCTGATAGTGGACCAGATGCCCAGTGTGTTTCTACATGGCCCACACTTTCTTCTCTCTCTCCCTCTTTTAGCAGTGTCCAATGTCTGCTCATCTCACCTTTGTACTAGTGTGACTGGTGACCAGGGCTCACTAATGAATGAGAACATTCAGTATTCAGTTATGTGTCTCTGTGATTCTTCACTGAGTATGATGGTCTCCAGCTGCATTCATGTTGCTGGGAAGGCCATAAATTTGTTCTCCTTTATGGCTGCATAATATTGCATTGTATGTATGCAGGGTATTTTCTTCATCCATTCCATTTTTGATGGCATCTTGAATAGTTCCATGTTTTTGCTATTGTGAACTGTTCTGCAATAAACATGCATGTGTGTGTCTTTTTGGTAGAGCAGTTTATGTTCCTCTGGGTATATTCCCAGAAGAAGGATTGCTGGGTCATATGGAAGCTCCATTTTTAGGTCTTTGAGGAGTTGCCACACTGCTTTCTACAGAGGTTGAATATTCTTACATTCCCACCAACAGTGTAGAGGTGTTTCCTTTTCTCCACAGCCACACCAGCACCTGCTGCTTTTTGATTTATTAATAATAGTCATCCTTACTGGTGCTAAGCGATATCTCAAAGTTATTATTTGCATTTATCTGATGATTAGTGAGACTGAGAACTTTTTCATGTGTTAGTTTGCTGCTTGCATGTCTTTTTTTTGAGAAGTGTTTGTTCATGTCCTTTGCCTACTTTGTAATTTTGTGTTTGTTTGTTTTTTCCCTTCAATTCATTTGAGTTCCTTGTAGATCCTGGATATTATATTATATATATAATCCATTCCGTGGGTTTTCGCTCTCTTCTATTGATGGTGTCTTTTTTGTTTTTGTTTTTTTTGAGTTGGAGTCTCACTCTGTCACCCAGACTGGAGTGCAGTGGCCGCTCCTGGCCACTGCAGCCTCGACTTGCTGGGCTCCGGCGATCCTTCCACCTCAGCCTTCCAAGTAGCTGGAATTACAGGCATGCGCTACCACGCCTGGCTGATTTTTTTTTGATTTATTGTAGAGATGAGGTCTTGCTGCCCAGGCGGGTCTCGAACCCACGGGCTCAGGCAATCCACTCACCTCAGCCTCCCAAAGATTACAGGCTGAGCCACTGAACCCGGCTGATGGTGTCTTTTACTGTGCAAAAACTTTTCAGTTTGACAAGATCCCACTTGTCTACGTTAGTTTTTGTTGCACCTATTTTTGAGAACTTGACCATAAATTCATTGTCTACTCTGATATCTAGAAGGGTGTCATGGCAAAACCTGCCCTTGGGGTGAGGGAGGCTGACAGGCAATTCTTTCTGGTCTGGGGGCTGTCTGTCGAGTGCTGGTGGCGAGTACCAAGTGACTGCACTCAGACAGCAGGGGAACTTCCCCAGCCAGGGAGCTGGCTGCCAAGCACTACCAGCTGGGTATATGCTCTTAGGGGTTGACTGGTGGTGGGCACTTAAAGCTTGGGCATACTCCCAGTTCTATGTGGGCTCTGGCAGTATGTTGCTGTTCCCAAACCAGGCCTGCTCTTGTGTGGGACTAATAACCTATGCATGACTGGGGGGAGAACTCTCACAGACCATGTCAGGAGCACTCACCTCCTCTTACATACAAAGCAGAACTGCGAATCCTGATGGGGATGGGGCTTTCCAGCTCCAAAGCTGTCTGCCCACTCTCTCTTTTTTTATTCCTTATGTGCCCCAAGAATTCTTTGCAGGATGTAGCATGTTTCTACCATCCAAGCCGGCTGAAGATGCTTGGAGTTACCAGACAATACAAACCTGGTATTGTCTTCCTTATTCAGCTCTGCAGATAAGGTGCTGGTCAGTTACTCTCAGTTTGCTATCTTGGACTTCTCCCAAATTTTAGTTCATATAATGTAAATTAGTGGGAATCATTATTTGAAAAGATTTCTAACATTATATGGTGAAATTGTTTATTTCTCAGAAATTATCTTCTATGGAGTTGATGCTCTTACTTTAGTATTCAAGACTAAGTAGAAGATACTATCTTTTTCCTCCAATGAGACAAGGCTCTAACAGTTTTTCAAAATCACATACCTCCATAGTGTCTTTGATAATAGCCTGGTTGTTTTACTGGCACACTCCCCAGTGCAAATGGTTCTAATGAACATGAAATCAGGTACCAGTGATCATGTCGTCCTTTTTAATACCATCTTATCGAAGCAAGTAGAGAACTGAGACGGCAGAGCCGCTTCTTGGAAAAAAAAAACAAACTTGTTTTTTCCAAATTTCCCTTCTTTTGTTGATTTATGCTCAATTGGCTTTTATTTTTCTAGGCTATAAAAATGTAAAGTTAGTTAGTTTGAGATATTTATTTCTTATTTTTTAATGCAGCAACATACTGATATAAGATTTCCAGCCAGGCTCAGTGGCTCAGCTATAATCCCAGTGCTTTGGGAGGCCGAGGTGAATGGATTGCCTGAGCCCGCGGGTTCTTTAAGGATAATTTGGCAGGCAAGGGAAAGGAACTTGTAACTGCTGATTGGTTAGGAATGAAGTTATAGGGGCATCAGAATTGTCTTCATGCATGTTGAGTCAGTTCTTGAGTAAGGGTTGTAGGACCAGTTGACTCACGTGTTTTTTTTTGGTATGAGACATGGGTTCACGTGAGATCCAAATGCAAAGTCTGAAAAAGATCTCAAAGATTAATGTTAGGCTTATGTTATCCATAGGAGCAATTGGGGAAGTTACAATTTTTTTTGAACAACTGGAAATCAATAACTGGCTTCTTATGTTAACCTACAAAAGTATGTGGATGGAGAGATCTTGGTAATTAGAGCTGCTCACACTCTATCGCTGATCAAACTGTTGGATGCCATTAAAAATTCTATAAGACTTAAGTTTCATTACTCTTTAAGAGAAAATTAAATCATTAACCTCTCAGGCAGCCCCAGGAGCTAAGTACAAATATCTTACAGTTTAGCAATGCCTATATCTTAACAAACAAAATTCAGACTTTATATATTTTTTTACAATTCTAACCTTATAGTCTTTTATTATTTTTTTTCTGAGTTGGAGTCTCACTCTGATGCCCAGACTGGAGTACAGTGGCATGCTGCACAGCTACAGCAGCCTCGATCTTCTGGGCTCAGGTGATCATTATGCCGCAGCCTTTCAATTAGATAAATTTTGTGATTCATTGTAGAGACAAGGTCTCACCAAGTTGCCCAGGCTGGTTTTGAACACCTGGGCTTAGGCAATCCTCTTGCCCTGCCTCTCAAAGTGCTGGTATTACACGCTAAGCCACTGTGCCCTGTCATCTTTTATTAATTTTAAGAAGATGTTTTTATTCTTATCTATTGACACTACAGCTGCCACCTCACTCCTGAGTGGCTTGTAAACATATCATTTATACCTGAGAAACTTTAGTAAAAATAAAGTGAATCTCAGAATCTGAAAAACTTTTATGAATAATAGTAAGAATAATTATCTTAAAGAGAAGAAAACTGATGGCAGAATAGAGGCACAAAAGCAATAATAAATATCCCATGGTGAGATGACTGTAACTACCATCACAGCTTTATAGGCTAGCAGGAAAGGTACCAAAATTTTCCAGGACTTATACATTTTCAGGACAATATTTTAATTTGAGAAATATTCCAAAGTAAAATTTCTCATGGGTAAAGGAGCCATAAGGGAGAAAATAACTCATGGGAACAGACCCATGTTTAAGTGGAGTAAATTTTGACACTAGAATTTAAAATTCTTGGGAAAATGTGCAGAGACCCGGATCTTCAACAAAACATTCTTAGAGCTTTAGAAGAATTTACACCCACTCTCGACTTTCAAGGTAATGATTACAAATACAATGGACAGAATTTATATACCAGCACTCAAAATATAACTGGAAGATGAGCAGTATCAGATAAAGAGTGAATAGCATTAAAAGAAATACATTTACACCAAATAAAATCTAAGTATTCCAAAGGCTACCCCTATTAAGCATAAACATGTTAAGATATTTTTTATTACAATTATGAAAATATGCAACAAAAAAGTGGAAGGTGAAAATTTAAAACGAAAATCAGTACAGCATGCAAAAGACTAATAAAGACCCCCATTTAGGGAAAATGCATAACCTGAAACAGAAAGCAGCTCAAAATTATCCCTCCTTGAATGTTTAGTGACATAAAATAACTTATTAAAAGCACAAAGTAAATATCAAAGAATCTCAAAGACCAGATACAAATTAAGAACATAAGATAGATAAAAAGGGTTCAGAGCTAAGGAAACAAATTGAGAACCAGAAAAAAACACAATTTAAGAGCTAATGGGAAGTCCCCTTCTCACTAAGAGGATCTAAAAAGTAAGTAAATTTTGGTTCTTCTGAAATTTTCTCTGAAATTCATCAGAAAGATATCTGGAATCACTGAGAGCAAAGGTCGCCGAGTCCTAGCTGCCATCAAATTTGGCTGCAGAGCAAAACAGGGAGAGGGCTCCCTAAGAAAAGTCAGGTTGAGTGACTGGGAAAGTTTTCACAAACCTCAAAGGGACCTCTGCAGGCTAGTCACCAGAGACACAACCTTACCACCACCACCTCAACACTCCCCTGCTCTGGTAATATGTGGAAAGTTGTCCTAGTTTTGGACAGAGGCTACTCTCGTCTACATGGAGCCTGGGGGCTCCTGTTCCCTGTGAAATTCAGCACCAGCTGCCAACATTCAGTCATGAAAAGACCCCCTCCCCAGGTTACATTCTGCAGTCATAGATAATGCCACATGGTCATTCCCACCACCATCTCTGACCCTGAACCAGGTAGGGCATTACTTCCACCTCAGAAGCATACTTCTCATTGCATATTCCCTGAACTCAGTTGGGAGTTGAAGTTACAATTTGACCACAGTAGGCCATTGGACTATGGAAGGAAAGTGATAGATTTTCCAGAGCCTCCACCATCCTTGTCTTTGCCCCTCCCATGAAGCAGGGAGGGAACTAGGAGTCAAAGTACCTCTGCAACTTATAGCCAAGAAGGACCCCAGCAACCAGTAATGAATCAGAGTAAAAATTCCACATAGGTGGTGAAAGGGAGTCCCACTTCTGTCTGATCACTTTAGGAGTGCAAAGAAACAGGGATTATCCTGGCCATTTGCCAACCTGGTTTCTGTGGCACCACCTATATGTGAGCCTAAAAGAAAAGTACCTGAGTTTCTTGGCCAGACAGGGCCCTACCTTTTGCACCTGTGCAAAAGGACCAACCTTGCTCAGGCAGAAAGGGGAGAAAGGGGTCACTCTACTTCCACCTGGTCACTTTTGCCATAATCATGCCACAGGGCTTCCATTCTTGTGCCAATGCTGCAGACATGGTTCCACCCACATGACCCACAGGCAGGCAAAGAAAAAAGTACTAGATCATTCAGCCATCTAGGGCATCTTGTGCTTGCACTGGAATGTGAGGAAAACCCACAGCCAGGAGAAAAATGATCACCCACATCCACCTGATCACTCTAGTGGAGGTTTTCCAGCTGGTCCTTCGCTGGAAATATTTTAGCTACTCTCTCTGCCCCTTCTTCCGTCAGACTAGAGGAATTGGGTCACCTCTACAGCTGCTGACCAGCATCACCATCTTTGTCACTACCACCTATGAGTCTGGAAGAAAGTGAAAGATGGGCCATTTCTGTGCACATAAAGGTCCTACATTCAGACTCACACCCTACAACTCTCTACCAGGCAGGGCCTCTTGGCACCACACAACTGCCCCAGCCAGCCCACCTGAACACCACAGCTGTGGATCAGCACTTCTCCAAGGACACATCCACAATAAATCATCATTGGGTCTCCTTAAACCATGTTATCACTGCCTCTGTCCCTGCAGTCTTTGGTTTGGGAAGAGAATAGGGAGTTGAGACACTAAAATAAGTCAATAGACCCAATACAACACATATCACAAACACATATGCAAAGAAAAAGAACAAGAGAACAATACAAAAATGCAACCCATAAGAGTGATTTTAACTAATTTTTTAAAAAATTAAGTAAAAAGTAAAAATATGCTCTTACAGATGAGAAGGAATCAGTGCAAGAACACCAGTGATCCCCAAAGTTGAAATAATTTGACACTCACAAAGATTTCACCAACTTCCAAGCAATTGATTCTAACAAAAATGTGTCTCTGATGAAGATATAGAATTCAGGATATAGATGGGAAAGAGACTCTATGAGATCCAAGAGAAAGTAGATAGTCAAGGCAAATAAGCCATTAAGCAGTCCAAGAAGTGCAAGCTAACTTGGTCATTCTAAAAAAGAACCAAACTTAACTCCAGAAAATAAAGAATTTGCTCCAGGAATTTCAAAACACAACTCCAAGCCTTAAAAACAGACTAAACCAGGTAGAAGAAAAATGTCAGAGCTTGAGCAGCAGTGTTTTGTATAAACTCAGTTTGACAGAAACAAACAAACAAAAACACATTAGAAAAGAATGTTTAAAGTCTATGGGAGATCAATTCTACATCTGACTGGCATTTCTGAAAGGGAAAGGAAAAGTGAGAACAACCTGGAACAAACTTTTCAATGTATTATTCAAGGAAACTTTTCCTATCATATTAGAGAGGCTGCTATGCAGTTACAAAAAATTAACATAACTGTTGTGAGGTGCTATATGAGATGACCATACCCAAGGCGCATAATCAGTAGAATTGCTAAGGTCAGCGTGAAAGAAAAAAATTTAATGGCAGTTAGAGAGAAGAGACAGACATCTTGCCAAGAGAGACGCATCAGAATAGCAGCAGACCTCTCAGCGGAAACCTTAGAAACCAGAAGAGATTGAGGTCCATTTTTAACATTTTTAAAGAAAAGCAATGCCAGTCAAGAATTTCTCACTCTGCTAAATCATATCTCATAAATAAAAGATAATTAAAATTTTTCCTAGATAAACAATCCTTAAGGAAATACGTCACCTCCAGACCAGTCGTTCAAGAGATGGTTAAGCCGGGATCGGTGGCTCAGCCTGTAATCCTGCGCCTCGGGAGGCTGAGGTGAGTGGATTACCTCAGCCCGCAAGTTTGAGACCTGCCTGGGCAACTTGGTGAGACCTCATCTCTACAATAAATCAAAAATCAGCCGGGCGTGGTAGTGCGCGCCTGTAGTTCCAGCTACTTGGAAGGCTGAGGTGGACGGATTGGCGGAGCCCAGCGGTTCGAGGCTGCGGTGGCCGGGAGCGGCCACTGCACTCCAGTCTGGGCGACAGAGTGAGACTCCAACTCAAAAAAAAAAAAGAGATGGTTAAAAGAATTGTAAACATAGTATCAAAACAAGCATACCACTCATCAGAAAAAAACACATAAGCACATAGATTACTGACCATAAAAAATCAACAACAAAGCAGCTCTTTAAAAACAATATGAAGCCGGGCTCGGTAGCTCAGCCTGTAATCCTGCGCTTTGGGAGGCTTTGGTGAGTGGATTGAGTGAGCCCGCAGGTTCGAGACCCGCCTGGGCAACTTGGCGAGACCTCTTCTCCACAATAAGTCAAAAAATCAGCTGGGCGTGGGTGGTAGAACGCGCCTGTAGTTCCACAGCTACTTGAAAGGCTGAGGCGGAAGGATCACCACAGCCCAGCAGGTCGAGGTTGCGGTGGCCGGGCGCGTGTCACTGAACTCCAGTCTGGGCTACAGAGTGAGACTCCAACTCAAATAAATAAATAAATAAATAAATAAAATAAAAATGAAAATAAAAATAAAAACAATATGAGAGAAATAAACACATATAAATAGTTAACTTGAACTTTAATGGCCTGAACATAACACCCAAATGGCACAGAGTGGCAAACTGAAAAATAAGAAAACTACATTATCCATTCTTCTGCTGCCTTCAGGAAACCCACTTTATTTCAAATGATACCCATAGGCTCAAGGTAAAAATATGAGGAATTGTCTTTCACGCAAGTGGAGAACAAAAAAAGAGCAGGCGTCACTATTCTTATATCAGATAAAACAGACTTTAAACTAACAAAATTATAAAAGGACAATGAAGGGCACTACATGGTGAAAAAGGGATAAATTTATCAGCATGAAATACCCATCTTGAATGCATATACACTCAACATAGTAACACCCAGATTTATGAAATACATGATAATTAAATTATAAGAAAACATGCACAGCAATGCTGTAATATGGTGGGGGGAGAAGACTATGCTTACAACTTTAGACAGATCTTCAAGGCAGAAAATTTATAAATAAATCTGGGACTTCAATTTGACACTTGATCAATTAGATCTAATGGACATCTATAAAACACCCAATCCAACAACCAGAGAATGCACATACTTCTCATCTATACATGGAACATACTATAAGATCAACCACATATTTGGTCATAAATCAAGCCTGAACATATTCCCAAAAGGCAAAATTATACCAAGCAACTTCTCAGATCACAGTAAAATAAAAATAAATATCAATAGCAACAGCAATCCTCAAACACATACGAATACATATGAATTGAACAACATGCACCTGGATGATTTTTAAAATCATTCCTAGAAATAAATGAAAATAAAGACACAACATTCAAAACCTTGGAGGTGCAATTAAATCAGTGCCAGAAAAAGTTTATAGTATTACACAACTACATCATGAAAATAGAGAGCTCGTAAGTAAACAGTCTAATGTTGCCCCTAGGAAAACTGGAAAAACAATAAAAATTTAAGCACAAAGTTAGCAGAAGAAAAGAAATCAAAATCAGGGCAGAACTAAACAAAATTAAGACCAAAAAATCCACACAAAGGATCAATTAGTTCAAATGCTGGTTCTTTGAAAAGATAAATAATATAGAACCCTGGTCAGATTAACAAAAATAGAGAGAAAATATCAATAAGCACAATCAGAAACTTCAAAGACAATTTTACAACCTATTCAGAAGAAATATAAAAGTTTATCAGAGATTATCATACACATCTATATGCAGGCAAACTCAAAAATTTAGAAGATATGGATAAATTCTTGGAAATGTACCACCTCTCAAAATTGAAACCCTGAACAGACCAATAACAAGCTAAGGAATTGATTCAGTAATTATATATATATAATTTCTACTACAAAATGCCCCTGGCCAGATGGTTTCACAGCTGGATTCCACCAGATGTATGAGGGGAGGCTGGTATCAATCCTACTAAAAGTATTCCATGCAATTGAGAAGAAAAGAATCCTTACCTCATTATACAAAGCCTATATTATTCTAGTACCTAAAAATAAGAAAGACACAACCAAGAAATACAACTACAAGGCAATATTTCTGGTGAACATAGATGCAAATATCCTTAACAAAATATTAGAAAACTACATCAAACAGCACATTACAAGGATTATTTATTATTACCAGGTAGGCTTTATTCCAGGAGGCAAGACCAGTTCAATATACACAAATCAATAAATGCAATCTACCACATAAACAGATGTAAAGTCAAGAACCACATGTTTATCACAATTGATGCAGAAAAAACATTTGATAAAATCCAACATCCATTCTTGATAAAACTCTCAATATCTAGGCATTAGTGGATCCTTCTTCAAAATAATGAACCATCTATGAAAAGTCAGCTGCCTAAAGCATACATAACAGGAAAAACTGGAAGCTTTCCTTCTAGAAACTGGAACAGAACAATGATGTCCACTCTCACCACTCCTACTTAACATAATACTGAAAGTTCTAGCCATAGCAATCAGGCAGGCAAAATAAATTAGATGTTATAAAATAGAAAAAAGAGGAAAATAAATTATCTGTCTTCACAGATAATTTGGTTCTATACCTAGAAATCCCAAAGTTTACACCAAAACACTCCTGGCATTGACATAAGAGTTCAGTACATTTTTAGAATACAAAATCAATGCTAAAAATTTAGTTGCATTAGCAACTTGTATGGATTTAGAGTCTATAATACTTAGTGATCTATCACAGAAACAAAGAACTGAGTACCACATGCTCTCACTCAAGCAGACCCTGAACATTTACTATAATACTATATGAAAGGGATTGGCAGTAGCAGGACTTTAAAAGGCGAGGTAAGAGGGCCACATAACATCAATAAGAGTACCTGATCTCAAACCAAGAAAAGTGGAGGTCAAAGGGAGGCCCAAACTTTACCTGTATGATGACCTCTTGTACACCTAATCCTGAATTGTACCCCACATCTTTAAAATTTTAAAAAGCTGCATTTTTATACACCAAAAGCAAGTAGACATAATAGTCAGAAAAATAAAACAAAATAAAGCTTCAGAATACATTTAACTAAAGATTTTACATCTAAGATGTCCACCATGGAGCAGCAGACTAGTGTCGCTCTTGCTGAGCAAGGCAGACAGTAGGGACCCAGCTACTGATAAAAAGAAACACTGTGAACAGCTTTGGAAAGGTTACATATACTGCACCCAGTAAAAGTCACTTTGAACACAGAAACTAGAAAGCAACAGCTGATGCAGAAAGGGCACCCCATCCCCCTCCAGGCCCCTGACTAGCACAAAAACTGAAGCCCTGCCCAGTGGACTAAAGTGGGTGAGTGAGTCAAAGACACTTAAAACAGTTCACCACTTCCCAGATGGGGACGGGTCATTGGTCCCATTGTGGAGGAGTCTTGGGCTTGATGCAGGACTTTGAGCAACTGTGGTCCAAGCAGAACAAGTGAAAGACTCATGCTGGGGTAGCTGCCATGAGTGTGACTTTCTGCCAGATTACTGATTCCTGGGTAGGGAAGGGCCACCTGCAGTTTCACCTCATCAGAGATGCCATGAGCATGAATTTTTGTTGGACTGGTGACTCATGTGTAGGGATGACCTGCCTGCAGAGTGAACCTGGCAAAGCCACTGTGAGTGCAGATTTCTGCCAGACTAATGACTTGCAGGTGGAGAGGGTCTGCGTGCAGAGTGAATCTGTCAGATGCACAACACCACTACCTGGTGGTCATCTTCTCAACCAGACTGGGAAAAATCCCCTCAAGTCCTGCATCCTGGCTGGATGGAACATGCCACCTCCATGGTGTCAGAAAACCTGCTTTATTTCAAGAGCAGAATGTGGACCTTAACAGGGAGGAAGCAACATGACAGACACCTGAAGGCTCTCTAAGTGGGAAAACACCTGAGGTGTAGACCACAGTCAGCAGACAGAAGACCCAGCACCCTAATCACTACATACGGAGTACTAGCAGTGGGGCTGAAAGCTTGTTTGACTAGTTTAGCAGTGGTTGAGCAAAAAATGGTCACACCTATCACAAAAGTACAGGCAAGCATAGAGTTAACAGAGCAAACAAAGCACTCAAAACATGAAAATACACACTTAAATAAATACAAAAGTAAAAATAAAACAAAATAACCCTCTAAGAGCTCTATGACAAGGACAAACTCACATTTCAATAATCAATCTGAATGTGAATGTGAATGGACTAAATGCACCCGTGAAAAGACATATAGTAGGAAAATGAATAAAGAGACATGATCCAACAATCTACTGCCTCCAAGAAAATAATCTTACTGCAAAGGACACCCACAGGCTCAAAGTTGGCAACTGGAAAATAATCTTCCAGAAAATGTGAAAACAGAAGAAAGCAGATGCAGTTATTCTGATATCAGACAAAAGTTTTCAAACTATCACATATAAAAAGAACACAGAAGAACACTACAGAATGGTAAAAGACTCAATCCACCAGCATATAATATCCATCCTAAACATATATGAACCCAACACAGGATCACCAGGTTTTATAAAACAGCTGATAAAAAAAAAAAAAACCAAGAGAAGACATTGATTCTCACACAATCGTAGTTGAAGACCTAACTATCCCACTAATAGCTTTAGATAGATGATAGAGGGAAGACACCAACAAGAAAATTGATAGCCTCAACTGGACAATATCAAATTGATTGTACTAGAAATCTAGAGAACAGATTAGCCAACATTTACTGAATATACATTCTACTCATCAGCAGATGAAACATACTCTAAGATTGATAAAATTCTTGGTTATAAATCAAGTGTGAACAAATGTCAAAAGATCAAAATAATACCATGCATCTTTTCAGATCACAGTACAATATAAATAAAAATTCACTATTAACAAGATTCCCCCACAACACACAAAGACATAGACACTAAAGAACATGCTGATGAATGACCTCTGGCTCAACATGGAAATCAAAGCAGAAATTAAAAGATTCCTGGAAACAAATGAAAAGAAATAATCATCTTATCAGAATCTCTGGGATACCATGAAATCAGTGTTAAGAGGATAATTCACAGCATTGCATGCACACATCAAGGAAACAGAAGGATCACAAGCAGCGAGCCTAACGTCACACCAAAAGGAGCTAGGAAGGCAAGATTTCCTAAATCCTAACTTCAGCAGAAGAATCAAAATAATGAAGACAAAATCACAGTTGCAGGACATAGCAGACAAAAACATTTTATAAAGTATTAACAAAACCAAAAGTTTGTTCTCTGTAAAGATAAATAAGACTGATGGTCCCCTAGTCAGATTGACTTAAAAAGAGAAAATCCAGATAAATACAATTAGAAACACCAAAGGAAAAGTAAGAAATGACCCTGAGAAATTCAAAAGATTATCAGAGATTACTGTAAAAATTTGTATTCAAAGAAAGTAGAAAGCCTAAAAGAAAGGGAGTACTTTCAGACGTCACTCAACCTCCAAGGGTTGAAACAAGTAGAAATTGAAACTCTAAACAAATGAAAAACAATCCAGAAAAATTGATTCAGTCATAAGAATTCTCCCCACCCCCCTAAAAAATTAAAAAAATTTAAAAGCCCTTAACTAGATGACTTCTCAGCTGAATTCTATATGACATACAAAGAGGAGATTATACCAATCTTATTGAAAGTATTCCAGGAAATTGAAAAAGATTGAATTCTCCGCAACTCGTGTTATGAAGACAATTTCATACTGATATCCAAGCCTGGTAACAATTCAACAAGGAAAGAGAATTACAGTCCAATCTCCTTGATGAACATAGACACAGAAATTCTAAACAAGATTCTAGCAAATTGAATCCAGCATCAAATCTTAAGGATCATCCACTATGATGAGGTGGCTTCATTCCTGAGATTCAAGGCTAGTTCAACATTTACAAGACCATAAACATAACTCAGTATAACACATGTAAAACAAAGAACCACATGATTATCTCAGACACAGAATAAGACAAGGTTGCCCACTCTCACCTCTCCTGTTCAACATAGTGCTGGAAGTTCTAGCCAGAGCAATCGGGTAAGAGAAGAAAATCAGCAGTATCCAAATAGAAAAAGAAGAAGTGAAGCTATACCTCTTTGTGGCTGATGTGATCTATACATAGAAAATTCTAGGAGGATCTATTGAAAATTCTGGAATTGAAAATTCTATCAAAAGCCTTCTCCCAATGATAAACAATGTTGGTAAAGTTTCAGGGTACAAAATCAATGTACAAAAGACAGTTGTATTTCTATACACCAGCTACAAGCAGGCAGAGAAACAAATAAAAAGCACAATCCCATTCACAATATCCACAAACAAAGAAATGAAATACCATGCCAATGATCTAACCAGAGAGGTGCAAGTTCCTTCAACAAGAATTACAGAATGCTAGTCAAAGAAAAGAATAAAAACAAATAAAAAATCATTTCTTTCTCATGATTAGATAAATCAATATTGTTAAAATGTTCATCCTACCCAAAGAAATCTTCAGATTCAATGCAATGCCAATCAAATTACTAGCATCATTTTTCCCAGACCTAGAAATAACAATACAGAAATTCACAAGAAAACAGAAAAGAGCATGAGTTGCCAAAGCCATCCTCAGCAAAAGGGACAAAGTGAGAGTTATCACACTTCCAGACTTTAAACTTTACTACAGTAACTAAAATAGCCTGGTATTCTTACAAGCATAGGCACATAAATCAATGGAACTGGACAGAGATTCCAGAAGCAAAAACATGGTCTCTCAACCAAATTATCTACAATAAAACTACCAATAACAATCACTGGGGAAATGAGACCATATTTAGCAAATGGTGCTGAAAAATCTTGCTGATCACGTGCAGAAGAATGAAACTGGACACATACAAATCACCATACACAAAAATGTCAACTCAAAATAGATCAAAGACCTAAATGCAAAACTTCAAACTATAAGAATCCTAGAAGAAAACATAGGAAATACTCTTATGCATTTTAGAGTAGGCAACAAATTCTTAACCAAGTTCCCATAAGTGAATGCCACAACAGATAAGATAGACAAGTGGGATCTCATCTAATGTAAAAGCCTTTGCACAGCAAAATAAACTATAAACAATCTAAAGAGAAAACCCAGAGAATGGGGAAAAAAATTACAAATCACACTTCTTACATAGGCCTAACATTCAAGATCTGCAAGGAACTCAAACAATGTAAAATTTAAAAAAATTAAAAAATTAAAACAAACAACTTCATTAAAAATCAAAATAAACATTTCTCTAAAGAATGAAGCTGGGACCAAAGAGAGGTCCAAAGTTTACCTGTACAATGACCACTTATCTACCTAATCCTGAATTGTACCCCACATCTTTAAAATTAAATTCAATAATTATATTAATTAAATTAAATTAAGGAGATATACAAGCAGCCAACAGACACATAAAAAATGCTCAGCCTCAGTCATCAGTGAAATACAAAGCAAAACTATAATGAGGTATCACCTGACCCCAAAAAACATCGCTATCATTAATAAGTCAAAATGCAAGAGATGCTTGGCTGATGCAGAGAAAAGGGAATGATTCTACAATGTTGGGGGTATTGCAAGTTAGTTCACTCTCTATGGAAGGTAGTGTGGTGATTCCTAAAAGAACTAACAATTGACCTTCCTTATGATCCAACAATCACATTTCTGGGAATACATGCAGAGGAACATAAATTATTCTACCAAAAAGACACCCGCACGCATATGTTTATTGTCACACTATGCACAATAGCAAAAATATGCAACCAACCCTACTGCCCATTGAAAGTGGAATGCTTAAAGGAAATGTGGTACATATACACTCTGGAGTATTACTCTGCCATAAAGAAGAATAAAATCATGGACTTTGCACCAACTTGGATGGAGTTGGAGACCATCATACCAAATGATCTATCACAGAAACAAAAAGCAGAATACCACATGTTCTCACTACAAATGGGTCCTGAACAATAATTATATGAACAGAAGGGAAAAATTGGTTGTCTCTGGCCCATGCTATGGGAAGAAGGGAGGGAGGGTGGAGGGCACGTGACAACACAAAGGGTACTGGGTCCACTACCAGGGGAATGAGAGTTGTCGGAAGCCCAAATTTCACTTGCATGCAGCCTACCTATGTAGTTAATTCTCACTTGTACCACACATCTTTATAATAAAATAAGATTAAATTTTAAAAAGGAAAGCACAGCCTATTTTAAAAAGACATATTACTTGATTGTGATGGATGATTTTTGAGATGTGTTGTTGAATATGGTTTGCTAGGTTCTTGTTGAAAAATTTAGCATCTATGTTAATCAAGGATATTGGCCTGTAGTTCTCTTTCTTTCTTGGATCTTTACCTGGTTTGGGTATCAAAGTGATGTTAGCTTTTTAAAATGATTTGGCGAGAGCTCCATCTTTTTCAACTTCCTGGAATACTTTCTTTTTTTTGAGTTGGAGTCTCACTCGGTAGCCCGAACTGGAGTGCTGTGGCCGCTCCCGGCCACCGCAGCCTCGACCTGCTGGGCTCTGGCGATTCTTCCGCCTCCGCCTTCCAAGTAGCCAGAATTACAGGCATGCGCTACCACGCCGGCTGATTTTTTGATTTATTGTAGAGATGAGGTCTCGCTGCCCAGGCGGGTCTCGAACCCGCGGGTTCAGGCAATCCACTCACCTCAGCCTCCCAAAGGCGCGGGATTACAGGCTGAGCCACCAAGCCCGGCTTCCTGGAATACTTTCAATAAGACTGGTATTCAGTTCCTCCTTGTATGTGTTGTAGAATTCTGCTGGAAACCCATCCAGTACAGTTTTTTTCTGTTTTGTAGATAGTTTTCTTATGACATAGGCAATTTCCTGGGTTGTTATTGATCTACTTAGGGTTTCATTTTCTTCTTTTTCCAACCTGGAGAGGTTGTGTAATGTCAAAAAACCTCCGTTTCCTTGAGATTTTCAAGTTTGTTTCCATACAAGTGTACATAGTAGTCTCTGATGATCTTTTGTATTTCTTCAAGGTCAGCTGTGACTTCATCTTTTGTGTTTCTGATTGTGTTTAGTTGGGCTTTTTCTCTCTCTTTCTTGGTCAGTCTAGCTCGGCAACCATCAAACTTGCTTATCCTGTCAAAGAACAAGCTTTTTGTTTTGATGATTTTTGTATTATCTTTTTGTCTTCTATGTCCTGAATTTGGGCTTTTATTTTGGTGATCTGGATTCTTCTGCTGAAGCTGGGGTTTTGGTGGTCTTGCTTTTCCAAGTAGGCTTCATTCCCAGGAGGCAGGGTTGGTACAATATTCATAAGGCCATAAAAGTAATTAAATAAATACATCAACAGATAGAAAAACAAAAATCACATGATTATATCATTAGACACAGGAAAAACAATCTACAGATTTAATGTAATACCTATTAAATTACCATTACCATTCTTCTCAAATCTGGAAACGACTATACAGGAGTTCATATGGAAACATAAGTTACTGTGAATAGCCAAAACATTCCTCAGAAAAAAACAAAACAAAACAAAAAAACAAAGCAGGAGGTATCACATTCCCAGATTTTACATTTTATTATAAAGCTACAATAATCAAAACAGCCTGGTATTGGTACAAGAACAGTCATATAGACCAATGGAACAGGATAGAGATTCCTAAGCAAAAACCTCAATTTCTCAAACAACTCATCTTTGACAAAGTATCTACCACCAACCACTAAGGAGAGGAGAACCTATTCAGAAAATGGTGCTGGGAAAACGAACTGACCACATGCAGAAGATTAAAACAAGATCTCTACCTATCGCCATATACAAAATCAACTCTAAATGGATAAAAGACCTAAACGTAAAGCCTCAAACTATAAGAACCTTACAAAATGCAGGAGACACCCCTATAGAAATTGGAATTGTCAACTAATTCCTGATCAAAACACCAAGTGCTCATGCCATAAGAGATAAGATAGATAAGTGGAACCTCATAAAACTGACAAGCTTTTTGCAAAGCCAAAGAAACCAGCAAGAGAGCAGGAAGATGGCCCACAGACTGCGAAAAAATATTTACCAACTCTATGACTGTCAAAGGCCTAACAGCTAGTATCTACAAGGAACTCAATAGTGCTGAAAAGAAAAAAAACAAAGAGCCCCATTACAAAGTTGGCAAGAGATATGAATAGATAGTTTTCAAAAGAAGACATATAAGCAACCAACAGATACACAAAAAATGCTCAACCTCACTAGTCATCAAAGAAATGCAAATAAAAACTACACTGAGATACCACCTAATTCTGGGAAGGTTGGACATCATCAATAACTCAAAAAACAACAGATGCTGGAGAGGATGCAGGGAAAAGGGAATTCTTTTGCACTATTGGTGGAAATGCAAACTAGTAAAGCCTCTGTGGAAAACAGTGTGGCAATTCCTAAAAGATCTAAAAATCAACATTCCATATGACCCTTCACTTCCCCTACTGGGAATATACCCAGAAGAACTCAAATTACTCTATGAAAAAGATACTTGCACATGTATGCTTATTTCAGCACTGTTCACAGTAGCAAGAACATGAAACCAACTGTATTCCATCAAAAGAGGACTGGATAAAGAAATGTGGTATATATACACGATGGAATCTTACACAGCCATAAAGAAGGACAAAATCATGAACTTCACAGCAACCTGGATAGACTTAGAGTCTATAATACTGAACGTTGTACCACAGAAACAAAGAACTGAGTATCACATGTTCTCACTCACAAGTGGACCTTGAACAATTATCATAATACTATAAGAAAAGAATTGACAGTAGCAGGAAAGTGTCGGGGGTGGGGGGAAGGTGTGATTGGCAATAGTGGGAATATGCCGGGGAGGTAGGGCACACCTCATCAACAAATGTACCTGCATAATGAACATTTGTATACCTAACCCTGAATTGTACCCCACATCTTTAAAATAAAAAAATTAAAAGAGAGAGAGAGAGAGAAAAAAAAGACATATTGATCTTCACTCAAAATTAAATATTTTATTTAGCAAAAAGAACTTAAGAGAATGAAAAGTCTGGGGGAAAAAACGTCACAGTCACATATGTGAATACATAATTTCTAGCCAGAATATACAAAAAACCCTCAAACTACAACAGTATAAAACAAACAAAAAAATGGGCAAAAATCACGAAATAAAATATAAGGAAGGCACTGAGTTGGAAGCACTTGTCTCCATCAAGTCATCTGCTGCTAAGTCCTTTGTCATGACCTCTTAGCTCTGGAATGTCTTCAAGATTTATATCTTGATACCCTTCCCTCCCCACCTTGTTGCCATATGCGCAGTCTTTCTTTATAATTTCCTTGATTGGCTCTGGAAAGACCAATTGCTCATACAGAAACATCAGAATCACATGGTGTGCTAAATATAATCTCACAACACTTGCATTCACTGCATAGAAGCAGGAGGTGGCCACAAAATTATTTATTGATACACTATGTCCCAAAAAAATTTTATGCAGTTATGAGTTAGTACTGCATCTTTACATTTATTTACATCCTTCTCAACTGCTAAAGGTGCCATGTATAACCTGCAAGTGCATAAATTTTAAATTTATCTTTGTATGATAGATTTGTATGTTTTATGATAGTAAATGTCAGAAAAGAATATACTTGTATTTTTTGTCCTCATGATATATTAACTTGTTAAAATATATTTCTAACTATGAAAAAAGGAAATTAGTACAAAAATCATTTTAAACATAATTTTTTATTAAAAATTATAAAAATATATCAGCTGTGCATGGTGACTCCTACGTGTAATCTCAACATTTTGAGAGGCAGAGGTGAGAAGATTGTCTGAGTATAGGGGTTCAAGACCAGGCTGGGCAACTTGGTGAGACTTTGTCTCTACAATAAATCAAAAAATTAGCTGGGCATCGTAGTGCATGCCTGCAGTTCCAGTTACTCTGAAGACTGAAGTAGAAGGATCTCCTGAACTCAGCAGGCCAAGACTGCGGTAACTGTGAACATGCCACTGCATTCCAACCTGGGTGACAGACTGCGAATACTACTAAAAAAATTAAGTTACACACACACACACACACACACACACACACACACACACACACTACATACACACACACCCCTATTAAAATGGTTAAAGTAATTTTAAAAAGGCAATTCCAATTACTGGTGAGAAGGCAGAGCAATTGCTGGTTAGAATGTAAAATGGTACAGTCACTCTGGAAAATAGTGTAGTAATTTTTTATAAAGTCAAATTCCTCTTACCCTATGCCCCAGAAATTCTACTCCTGGTTATATCTTCTAAAAATGGAAAACTATATTCACACAAAAACCTGTACATAAATATTTATAACAGCTCTAGTCATACTTGCCAAATACTAGAGAAACTTCAAATGTCCTTCAAAGTGTGAACAGAAAGCCAAATTAAAAAGAAATGCACTGTGTATACCCCCCAAAATATGGAAGAATTTCAAAACTATTACAATGAATAAAAGAAGACTCAAAAGACTACATTCTCCATTTCCATGTTTACAGAGATCTGTTCACAAAAGCCAAGATATGAAAACAATCTAAATGTTCATTAGTGGACACATAGATAAAGAAAATGTGGTATATACATATAACGAAATCTTATTCAGCCTTGTAAAAGAATATCTTGCAAATATTTGACAACATACATAGCTGAATCTTGAGAACATTATACTAAGTGAAATAAGTCAGTCATAGAAGAACAGACACTGCATGATTCCACTTATGTAAGGTATCTAAAATAGTCAAACTTATACAAGCAGAGAAAACAGCAATGGCAATCAGGGCTAGGGGGAAGAGAAAATGGAGAGTTTTTGATCACAGGTATACATTTTTGATAATGCAAAATGAATAAGTTCTAAAGATGTTCTGTACAAGTTTGTGCCTATAGATAATGTTATTGTATTGTACACTTAAAATCTGTAGAGGGCAGATATCATGTTAAGTATTCTTATCATAATAAAATCAAAGGAAAAAGGCTAAATTTTTTATGGCTTCAAATACATGACATTCTGGCATAAAAATTAGGAAAATAATATTAAAACCTTAAAGAAACACCACTACATGTTCACTAAAATGACTAAAATTAAAGACTGAACATATCAATTGTTGGCAATGATGCAAAAAACCTAAAGCTATCATATACTACTAAGTAGAAATGCAAACTGGTACGGTAGTTTTGGAAATAGTATGGCATTTTTTAGATAGTCAAAATATATTTTACCTTGTAATTCCATGATGCTATTTCTAGCTAATTACCCAAGATGAATTTTAAATATATATTCACACAATCCCTTATACCAGATATTATAACTATGTCTAGTAGTCAATAATTGAAAACTACTCAAGTAAGTTTCCATCAGCAAATGAATGAATAAAAAATTTTGGTAGATCCACACATTGGCATATTACTCCTACATTAAAAGAAATGAAGTAATGAAAAACATGATTGCATCTCAATAGTATTATGCTGATTGTAAGTAACCAGATACAAAACAGGCTATATACTGCATGATTCCATTTACATGAAATTCTATAAAAGATAAAACTATGGCCAAAAAATTAGTTCAGTGATTTCCAGACATGGGTTTTGTAGAAAGGATTTGACTTCAAAGAGGCATGAGGGAACATTTTGGATGATGAAAATGCTTTTTATTAGAGATCAGCAAACTTTCTATGTAAAGAATCAGACAGCAAATATTTTAGGTTCTGTAGGCAATATTGCCTCCTTTTCAACTATTAAAATTGGCCCTTGTAGCAGAAAAACAGTCATAGACAATATGTAAACAAATGAACATGGCTGTGTTTCTATAAAGTGTTATTTATAAAAACACGCAGTGGATTGTATTGGACCAATGAACTATAAATTGCCAATCTCTGCTCTATATCACCAGTGTGATGGTGGTCATGTGAATGTAGACATTTGTTAAAATTTGTCAACTTAAACACTCATAATTGGTGAATTTATTATAATTTTGCTGTCTGTAAATTATGCCTCAATAAAACTGATTTTTTAAATTTTTGAACTGGGATCTCACTGTTGCCCAGGCTGAAATGTGATCACAGCTTACTGCAGCCTCTACCTCCTGGGCTCAGGAGATTCTTCTGCCTCAGCCTCCTGAATAGCCGAAACTACAGAAGCATACCATCAAACTCGGTTAATTTTTTAATTTAATTTAATTTTTTTTGTAAAAGCAAGTCCTCACTGTGTTGCCTACACTGATCTTGAACTCCTGGACTCAAGCAAGTATCTCCCACCGGCCTCCAAAAGGAAGGAACCCACTTTGCAGGGACTCTTGATCAGATGGCTCATAGAGGTCAAGATCCTATAGCAAGGAACAAGATAGAGGAGGGTGGAAAGTGGAGTTGGCAGATGGAGAATATATAAAGCAGCACATTTTGTGAAAGGGCTTTCTCTATAAATAATGCCTGTATCTTAAATAACCCAGTAACATGAAAATAAATGCACTTAAGTGATGTGACCGAGGAGACAGATGTTTCCTGAAATTCGATTATATGAGTCTTTCTTTTAATTAACTTTTTTTAATCCACAAGAAACTTTTGTCTTTTCTGCTTTCCTTTTATTTTTGAAACACAAATAACTCTAGAAGTGGGACCACCAGAATATGATATTGCTCAAAGGAGGGCAAGTTAGATTACTATCTGCCAAATCTATGGAGAATGGTGGTGATGCCCTCCAGGAAAGGAAGAGATAACTTGAAACAAGATATAAGAAGATTATATAAATACATTTTTCCTCTAACCCTGTTGCTAAGGACTGGAGCTGGTTCTCCATGATTGTTGGTCCATGTCTAAAAGAATAGACTGATTAAGTCCTATTCAGTTTCATAAAAATACAAAATGTTGTTTATAACTCTCATCCTTTTTATGATACACATATTCTTTCTGATATTTTGGAAGAATTGGTGAAACATTTGTATGCCTAGTGGAGGGTATTGCAAGTCAGAAGATTGCATTAACATTATTTCCGGAAATCTGAAATAAACCCTCTGAAGCTGCTTCTAATGCACATAACCCTTTGACTTCAAGCAAGTAAGCAATTATTGGTTGTTCTTCAAAGCTTAAGATAGACCTAAAAGCTCATTCTCTCTGTTTGACACCTGATTGCTAACCACTCCAGAGAAAATAGTTTACCTTTTAACATATGACCTCAAGTTCAAGGTGTTATAAAATATTAGCAATATTAGGGTAGATAATAAACTAAAAATAACTTGCATAACCAAATTTAATGTATATAGTGCTATTTCCCTCCCCCATCTCGTTAACCCATTCTACAACCAAACTACCTTTTAATTCTGTAAATACACATGCTATTTAATAACAAACAAGTTATGCTTGTGTTTGTATATTTTCTGTTTTTTTGCAATTACCAACTGTTAAACACCATACTACATGTTTCATAGGTATTATCTATTTCATCCTTATAATGACTTTATAAACTAGCTAGTGTTGTACTAATTTTCATGATGAGAAAAGTAAAGTGTTAAGAGGGCAAGTAAGTATCTACGGGTCACATAGATAGTAACGGGCAGAGCCAGGATTTCAATTTATAATCTGACTCATGGCTACCTGGGGTCTTGGTTATTATTCTATCCTAGCTCCTTATTTTCCCATTCATGCAATATTACCTAGACTGTTTCTGCTACTTGAGTAGTCCATTCCCCAGTATCTTAGAGAAAGTCTGTCTCCAAGGTCATGTAGTTTACCTGAAGACTTAACTCCTTTTTCTAAACCATTCTCCAGGTACATAAAATTGTATAATTTTCTACTCAAGTGGTCCCAAACCTACTTTCCAGGACATCTTGCTTGTATGCATCCTCCCAAGGTGAACTGACACATAGGTATGTTTATCCTTGGGCTTGAGGGGTGGCTAAGAGGTAGCTGTTTGTAATTTGAGGATAGTGGAGCTTGAATTTGTGGACAGGGGCATATACGTGTATATCCAAGAGGTTCTTCTGGCGCAGGGCTGAAGTGTTATGGGCCTCTAGTGAGTAGAGTCCATAGAGGAAACTACTAAACATGTTGCAAAGCACAGGACAGCCCCCTACAACAAGATGTTTGAAGTACTGAGATTGAGAATCTCTTTTTTTTTTTTTTTTGAGTTGGAGTCTAACTCTGTCGCCCAGATTGGAGTGCAGTGGCCGCTCCCGGCCACCGCAGCCTCGACCTGCTGGGCTCTGGCGATCCTTCCGCCTTAGCCTTCCGAGTAGCTGGAATTACAGGCGCGTGCTACCATGCCCAGTTAATTTTTTGATTTATTGTAGAGATGAGGTCTCGCCTGCCCAGGCGGGTCTCGAACCCGCGGGCTCAGGCAATCCACTCACCTCAGCCTCCCAAAGGCACGGGATTACAGGCTGAGCCACCGAGCCCGGCTAAGAATCCCTTTTGTAAATGACCTTCTGGTCCTAGAATTGTCAACTGGGAATAATCCATTCAGTTTTTTATCCCCATAACATTGACTCATAGTTCATCCTTCTGTAGACATTTTTCTATATTCATATTTGCATTTGAGTTTCAAATTTCTGAGTGTTTCAATCATTAACTTATACTTAGATTTAAGGACTTAATTTAGAAGAGTTTTTGTTTGTTTGTTTGCTTGTTTCAGTACAAAGCAGAGAAGCCTCACCAAGACGTTTAGACTTGTTAAAAACTTGACAGTACAGCATGAAGCTAGGAGAAATGGGGACCTCAGGGTCTTGGCCTCATGACACAATACCTCAACCAAAACCTCAACCATACGTGAGTTATGAGAATGCTCAAGATAAAATATGTGGGTTTTAAATAGAATCCGTCTGTGGCTTGGGTTTTCTTCCCTCAGATCATTTAAAAATATTTCACACCTAGTACGTTCTTAACAATTCAGGGTCTCAGTGAACTTTATAAAACCATCTACTAACATCCTCACAATATTCCTGAAGAAGTAGGTACATAGTTATTATTGTCAATTTAGGGAAATGAGAAGCAAGGCTATCATTAAGAAGCAAACTCTGCTTCTACCAATAAGGGTTACAGATTTTAATCTTGGATTGAGCTGTTCTGTCAAACCTCTAAGTGTCCAATTGTGCTTTCTTGCTTAGCTAAAATCATTGATCACAGTAGTTGTCTACTGGAAAATGGGTGTTAAAGAGACAAATACCTAAAACTGGAAACAGATTTTGTTTCATTAATAGGTCTTGGGATGTTCAAAGGAGATAAACACTACAGGCGACATTTTGAAGAGAATCATTGAGCAGATGGAGACATGAAAAAATTTACTTTTATATTTCTTTCTTATTAAAATGCAATGATGACAAACCACAAATAATCACCTTTTCTATTATATTAATCATACCTCCAGCACTTCACAGTGTTGAGCAATAAATGAGGTTATTAACATTATTAAGCATCCAAACAATGTTTAAAATATGTTATTATTTAAAATGTTGGGCAACCAAACTTTCAGGAGAAGGGAAAGTCATTGATGAGAGTCATTGACCAAAATTTCACAGGGTAGAATTATCATGGTTGAGGCCTGGGTGCTTTGATATTAAATTTTAAAAGAATATTTTTAAAAGAGTGTCCTCCTCTAAAACCTGGTCAGAGCAAGCTAAATTTAACTAGCATCCCAGAACCATTCCAGAGTGTACACACAAAACTATATGAGCAATTGCACCTGGGGAAAGTAATCAGCATACAAAAGCAAGGATTACTTTATTCCCTATTTGGGTCAGAACTTTGTAGACCAAGTGTTCAAATTTAAAGATGACTGCTTCCTCTTTAGGAAACTAAAAGTGCTGAGGAGGTTAGTATAGCAAATACATATTTGAGTTTGCTTTGCAACAAAAAGTGAGTGCAGTTCTCCTTCTCCCTTGCTCAAGGCTGAAGTTCAGGTTGTAGGCAAAAGGGAGTGAGCTGAATGGTAGGTGTAGTCAGAGTGAGCCAGTGCTCAAGTTTAGCCAAGGGGCTAACCCCTTCACTGTGAAGAAGGGTCTAGACATAGTTTATGTTTATAGAAATCTCTAAGTCTTTCAGAAAGATTTGCTTTTTTTTTACAACACGTTTTACTGAGAGGAAGGATAGTCCCAAACTTAATTGGAGAAAAGAATATGAGCTTTATGTGTCACTTAGAAGAAAGAAAGAAAAAAAAGAACAAGGAGACTTGAAATTAAATAGACGTAAGTTTGAATTCTGATTTTCTCATTTTGTTAATTGGTTAATATTGGCAATATTCTGAGTTTTCTAAATTTTAAATGGACATCTGTTTCTCTGATAAAATGTGCAAAAAGTACCTGACACTTGGCCTTCAAAAGTGTACCCTTTAAGACGCAAGATTCTTTCTGAACTTAGCCTTTTTAATCTACCATTTACAGATAAATAAATTGATGTTTAAAGGGACAATAAATTCCCAGAGTGTATTATTTTAAACTGAAGAGAGACCTAATGTCAGCCAATTACCCACTTAGAGAAAATAGCATATATAGCATATATAGAGAAAATAGATATATGGCATTTTGCAGGAATTATATCTGTTGACTACACAGTATTTAATAGGTTCATCCTGGAGTAAAGGACCACAAAGGCAAAATTGACTAGTTCTCACCATCACAGATAAAAGCCAAGAGCAATATTTTGGCTCATCCAACTTTCAACTAACCTATCAGAGGAAGCAGGTTATTAAGATAATGGGCTCTGGAATCAGAATTTCTGAATTCAAATCCCAACTTTGCCACTTACTAACTGTGTAACCTAGGTTCCAGATGGCATCACCTAAGTAGTCTGACTCTCAGTGCCCTCATTTGTAAAATGTAGATAAGAGAATCTATCTCATAGTATGTTACAACTGGATCATATCTGCTCACAAAATGCTGACTTTCAATTTTCAGGTATTTTGTGAAGTGAATGTTAAACATGGTCATTATTTAAAATAGAATTATACAAATTTACAATTAAATAAATTATATTAAAGAAAAAGTGAATAAATACTTAAAATTTATTACTTCTGCTCTAATTTAATCAGCCTAAAGAAAGATGCTAGGAACAAACTTTCAGTCTGACAAAATCAGGTTTCCTTACCCATTATAATGAGACAAACCACACATCAGAGGAATCATCAAACAAACCATCTCAGCAAATTACCTCAGCAAAAAAAAGAGAAAATGAAATTATTATAGAATTTTGAAGAAGGATGGAATATATGTGAAATTTAAACAAAACAGTGTTTTTATAGACTCAAAGCAAAAAAGGCTGTGTGTAAATAAATCAACATCACATATGAATTACAAACCAGACTCAGAGTCATTTTTCCTTGGAACTGCTAAGTTAACATAGACATAGAATGTTTTATCTAGAAACCTTCATTGGAATCTCTGTAGCTACACTGGAAATCAAGACTGCTTCTCTGGATGAAAGTTAGTTAGATTCTGCAGACAAAAAATGAATATTTTATTCTCACTAATATAATTTTAAACAGAAATGTTTCTAAAGTGTTTTAGATGACAGTGTTCTTTAATGATTTAAAAAAGCAGAAGCTATGGCTTAGTGCTTTGGAAAGCTGAGGCAGTAGTATTGCTTGAGACTAGCAGTTCAAGATCAGCTTGGACAAAATAGGGAGACTATCTCTACAAAAACAAAATATTAAAAAATTAGCTACTTGGGAGACTGATGCCAGAGGATTGCTTGAGCCTAAGAGTCCGAGGCTGCAGTGAGCTACAATTGTACCACCATACTCCATTCTGAGTGGCAAAACCAGACCCAGTCTCTTTAAAACAAACAAGCAATCAAAAACTTTTAAACAGCAACGAAAGGAAGAAAAACCTCAGAGTTTGGGATGGGTGGGTAGTCACAAGTTTGGAAATTGTTCTCTTTATTCATAATGTGGAATTAGTTGCATAATGCTGGTAAGTTTACTGATTTTCTTATTGTGGAGTAAGGGAAGAAACAGACTACAGTTGACCCTTGAACAACATGGGTATCAGGGGCTCTGACACCCCATGCCTTTAAATCTTCATACAACTTTTGGCTACCATGAAACTTAACCACCAATATTCTTCTGCTGACCAGAAGCCTTACTGATCAGCATTGACAATTAACACACAATTTATATGTTGTATGTACTATATACTGTATTCTTATAATAAAGTAAGCTCCAGAAAGAAAATGTTATTAAGAAAATCACAAGGGCCATGCATGGTGCCTCATGCCTGTAATCCTAGCACTTTGGGAGGTGAAGGCAAGAGGATTGACTCAGCCCAGGGGTTCGAGATCAGCATGGGCAACTTAACGAGGCCTCGTCTCCATAATAAATCAAAATATTAGCTGGACATGGTGGCATATGTCTGTGGTTCCAGCTTTTTGGAAAGTTGAGGTGGAAGGATCACCTGAATCCAGAAAGTCGAGGCTGTGGTGGTCATGAGCATGCCGCTGCACTCCAGCCTGGACAACAGAGTAAGACTCTGACTCAAAAAAAAAAAAAAAAAAAAAACAAGAAAGAAAGAAAAGGAAAAGAAAATCATAAGGAAGAGAAAATATATTTACTATTCTATTCATGTTGAGTAGGCAGAGGAGGAAGAAGAGGGCTGGTCTTTCTGTCTTAGGTAACAGATCCATGTATAAGTGGAGCTTTGCAGTTCAGACCCATGTTTTTCAAGGATCTTTCGAATATAGTGAAGTGTGTAGTAATAAGAATTAAAAGCTAAAACTGGCCAAGTGTGGTGGCTCACACCTATAATCCCAGCACTTTGGAAGGCCAAGGTGGAATGAGACGATTGCCTGAGCCCATGGGTTCAAGACTAGCCTGGGCAACTTGGCGAGACCTCATCTCCACAATAAATTTTTAAAAACTTAGCTGGGTGTGGTGGTGCATGCTTGTAGTTCCAGCTACTTGGAAGGCTGAGACAGAAGGATTGCCTGAATCCATTATGTCAAGGTTGCAGAGGCCAAGATCATGCCACTGCACACCAACCTGAGAAACAGAGTGAGACTCCAACTCGAAAAAAAAGAAAAAATAAAAGAAAAAAGATAAAACTAATGTAAGAAATAAGATAGTGGAATTGAGATGACCATCTGTCATAAATAAATGCAATTTTTTTGAGCTGGAATCTCACTCTGTCACCCAGGTTAGAGTACAGTGGCATGCTCGTGGCCACTGCAGCCTCGACCTGCTGGGCTCAGGCAACCCTTCCCCCTACACCTTCCAAGTAGCTGGAACTACAGACTCATGCCACCATGCCCAGCTAGTTTTTGTGATTTATTGCAGAGATGAGATCTCACCATGTCGCCCAGACAGGTCTCGAACCCCTGGACTCAGGCAGTCCTCTCGCCTCAGCCTCCCAAAGTGCTGGGATTACAGGCTGAGTCACCGGGCCTGGCCAATAAATACAATTTTGTTTTAGAAAAAAAAGGAACAGTCACTCAATTCAAAGAAGGTAGATAATATGACATTCTACAGTAGCAGATACCCAAAAGTATTTTTTCCTATTAACATGGCAATAGGAAAACTAGTTGCTAGAGGCTACCCCCATTTTTTTTTTCCAGATAGTCCCTTTAGTCTTCAAGGCCACTATGATGCGTTGAATTATTCAACAAGGGGGCAGGAACTTAAGTTTAACAACTACAAATAAATTAATTCTTTCAAGAACAAAAATGAGCTTTCAAATGAATGCTTTCATTGAGATATCCCATAGGAGAAGCAAACCTGACCAACATTTTAATTTTAGCCTTTGCAGAAGACCCAGTCAATCCCACTCAGTCATCTGACCTACAGAAGTGTGAGGTAATAAATGGGGGATGCTTTAAGATGCTAATTCTGTGATCATTTCATATACAGTTAGTAAAAATACATTTAATTATAAGTGTTATCTGCATTCCTATGGGTGTCCCCAGTGTGATCTGTAGAAAAACTCTTCAAGTGAAAGGTTCATTTCCTTTCCATGACAGCAGCAGAAAGAAAGGAGTTGGAAGAACATGTACCAAAAAATATTGGAGTCCTTCCTGCATCCTATGTTCTACCCTTAACATCTCTAAATTTATAGCACAGGTTAAGAATGGTACAGAGATGAACCATCTCTCTTCTCATCAAATAAGCCAATAGGAGTCCACCTTCCAGAACCTTACTCCTCAGACTGGAGTCAGCTCTTATCTGGAATAAAACAGTTTCTGCTAGCTGGTTCCACATCATCTATCTCCTCAAACTTTCCTGATTCGAATATAAATTCCATTTCAGAGTTTGGCTAGATAAAAGAGGAGAGAGAAAGACCCTAGTGAGTAGAATGATAGGTTTTACTCCTAAAGGGGCAGAAAGCAGGCCCAATGTAGTGTTGTAAAGCTTCCTTGAAGAAAAAAAAAGAAAAGAAAAGAAGACTAAGAAGGGAAACAGGTCCCTTTCAACTGAGCTGGCGTTCTGAGATTGAGCAGTAGCAAAACTCTTTGGGGTTTCACAACAGAATGCAATAAATGACCTTGACTCCAAATATTTTAAATTATTGTGAGCTTTAAATAAGACAATATATATAAAGAACACTACACATAGTAGATGATGATTTTTCTATTCACTCTCATTTTACCAAATACTACAACTACTTTTTGAGCAATCCTTTGTAATTTATCAAGCACTTTTATATATCACCAAAGAACACACCATGAGCTAGAATAACAACTGGGTCTAAAGACGAGGCCTCCAGTCTCCAAGCCCACATACTATAGCAAGGTAATAACAATACCAATAATAACTATCATTTATTGAACAATTTATGAGAAAGAAGGATAAACTGAGAATACCTGGGAACAAGCATTCTAAGATAATATACAAAAAACTTCCCCATCTCCCTTGAGGCAGTGGTGCAGACACAAGAAATTCAGAGATCTCCTATGAGGTATTACACAAGAAGACCATCCCCAAGGAAAGTAGTAATCAGGCTTGCCAAGGTGAGCATAAAATCTATATCCTAAATGCAGCATGAGAGAAGACACTAAAGGGAGATCCATCAGAATTGCAGTAGGCCTTTCAGCAGAAATTTTACAAGCCAAAAAAGATTGGTGACCCATTTTTCAACACTTGTAAAGAAAAGCAATTTAGCCAAAAAGTTCCTACCTCATCAAACTAAGCATCACTAATAAAGGAGAATTAAAAATTCTTCCCAGGCAGGCAGTCTTTAAGATAATATACCACTTCCACACCAGCCCTTCAGGAACTGCTCAAGGAAGTTCTAAACACAGAAATGAAAGAACAGTTCCAGTCATCATAAAAGTATAAGCACCATAACTAACAGACCATACAAATCAATCATAAAACCTAGAACATGGAGCAGCTTCTTAACAACAATATGACAGGAACAAATCCCCACATATCAATAATTAACCTAAATGTGAACAGACTGAAAAGACCACTCAAAAGACACAGAGTGACCAATTGTATAAAGAAACATGATACAACCTTTTGTTGCCTTCAGGAAACCAATTTCATTGCAAATGACACTCATAGGCTTAAGGTAAAGAGCTGGAGGAAAATTTTCCATGCAAATAGAAAACAAAAAAGATCAGGAGTAGGTAATCTTATACCAGATAAAACAGACTTTAAACCAATAAAAGTTAAAAAAGACAATGAAGAGCATTACATAAAGATAAATGACTCAATTCAGCAAAAAATATTAATCTTGAATGTATGTATACTCAACATAGAAGAATCCAGAATTATAAAACAATTGTTCATTAAAATAAGAGAGGACATAGACAGTCATATAATAATAGTTAGAAGGTTCAACACCCCAGTAACAACTTTAGATAGGTTACCAAGAAAGAAAAGTAACAAAAAAATTAGAACTTGTATTAACACTTGACCAATTAGAGCTAATAGACATCTAGAGAAAACTCCATCCAACAACCACAAAATATACATTCTTCTCATTAGCACATGGACCATACACTAAGGTTGACCACATACTTGGCCATAAATCAAACATGAACAAATTTCAAAAGGTTGAAATTATACCAAGCATCTTCTTAGACCACAGTGAGTGAAATAAAAATAAATCTCACCATCAGGAACCCTTGAAAACATGGAACAAATTATGGAAATACAAATACATGGAAATTAAATAACATGCTCCTGATTGACTTTTTGATCAACAAATAAATCAAGACAGAAAAAAATGATTTCCAGAAACAAGTGAAAATGAAGAGACTACATACCAAATTATTTGTCAAACCATGAACACCATACTGAGAGGAGAGTTTTTATAGTATTGCACATGCATATCAAGAAAATACAGAGATTTTAATAAACAATCTAGCATTGCCCGTAAAGGATCTGGACAGACAAGAATAATCAGATACCAAAATTAGTAGAAGGAGGAAAATTATCAAAGTAAAAAAAGGCTAAATAAATAGAGACAAATAATATTATATAACAGGCCAATGAGTAAAAAGTCTGGTTCTTTGAAAAGATAAATAAGGTTGATAGATTGCTGGCCAGATTTTTAAAAAAAGAACATTAAAAGAAATACAATCAGAAACAAAAAAGGCAATGTTACAATAAACCCTGTACAAATACAAAAGATTATCAGAGATTACTATGAACATCAGTATGTGAGTAAGCTAGAAACTCCTAAGAAAATAGAGAAATAGCAGGGCTTGGTGGCTCAGCCTGTAATCCTGCGCCTTGGGAGGCTGAGGTGGGTGGATTGCTGGAGCCTGTGTGTTTGAGACCCACCTGGGCAACTTGATGAGACCTCATCTCTACAATAAATAAAAAAAAAAAACGAGTTGGACGTGGTAGCTTATGCCTGTAGTTCCAGCTACTTAGAAGGCTGAGTAGAAGGATTGCTGGAGCCCAGCAGGTCGAGGCTGCAGTGGCTGGGAGTGGCCACTGCACTCCAGTCTGGGTGACAGAGTGAGACTCCAACTCAAAAAAAAAAAAAAAAGAAAGAAAGAAAAAAAGAAAATAGAGAAATAGTTGGCAAAGTACAGGCTCTCAGGATTAAAACAGAAAGAAATTGAAACCCTAGAACATCCAATAATAAACCAAGAAATTGACTCAATAATAGGAAACTTCCCTGCCCCCCCACAAAAAACCCTGGACCAGATGGTTTCTCAGCTGAATTCTATCATATGTAAAAGAAAGAGCTGATACCAATCCTAATGAAAGTATCCCAGGCAATCCAGAAGAAATGAATTCTCCCTAGCTCATTCTATGAAGACAGTATCATTCTGATGACCATATAGAAGCAAAAGACCTAACAAGGAAAGACAATTACAGTCCAACTACAACCAAAAATTCTCAAGAAGATACTTGCAAATCCCATCCAACAGCACACTACAAGGAACATTTATCATTACCAGGTGGGTTTCATTTTCGGGATGCAAGGTTGGTTCAACATATGCATATCAATAAATGTAATCCATCATATAAATAGATGTAAAAGCAAGAATCACATGATTATCTCAATAGAAACAAAAAATCACAACTGATAATATTGAACATTCATTCTTGATTGAAACTCTCAAACACCGAGTCATGAAGGAACTGTTCTCAAAATAATAAAAGCTGTCTATGGTAAACTTGCAGCCAGCATTATACTTAATGGACAAATGCTGGAAGCATTCCTCCTGAGAACTGGAACAAAACAAGAATGCCCACTCACACCTATTCTATGTAACATACTACTTAAGGGCCTAAATAGAGCAATCAGGCAAGAGAAAGAAGTTAGAGGTATCCAAAAAGGAAAAGAGGAATTTAAATTATCTCTCTTCACAGAATATATGATTCTATATCTAGAAAACTTTACAGATACTGGCAAAAACATCCTAGCACTGATAAAGACTTTGGCAAAGTCTTGGGATACAAAATCAATGCCCAAAAATCAGTTGCATTTTTATACACCAACAAAAAAGCAGACAAAGAATCAAATAAAAAACACAATCCTATTCACAACAGTCACAAAAACTTTAAAATGCCTTGTTATTTATGTAATCAAAGACATGAAATATTTTTAAAATGAGAACTATAAAACACTGCTCTTTGAATAAATCAAAGATGACACAAACAAATGGAAGAACAATTCATGCTCATGGGTTAGAAGAAATCAACGTCATTATCATGTCCATGCTACCAAACATAATCTACAGATTAACATAATACTTATTAAACTACCAACAACATTTTTTCACCGATCTAAAAAAGACATTATATAAATTCATTTAGAAGCAAAAAACCCAAATAGCTAAAGCAGTTGTCAGCAAAAAGAACAAAGCTAGTGACATCACACTCCCCAACGTCAAACTTTACTACAAGTATACTGAAACCAAAGCAACATGGTAATGGTACAAAAATAGATACATAGAGCAATGGAATAGATAGAGAACCCAAAAATGAAATCATAGACCTCCAACCAGCTCATCTTTGGCAAAGCTGACAATAACAAACATTGAGTCAAGAAAATGGTGCTTAGCAAATGGTGCTGGCAAATGGTTTAGCAAATGGTGCTGGCAAAACTGACTAACCATATGTAGAAGAAAGAAACTGGACCCATACTTAACACCATTTAAAAAATTAACTAAAATGATAAATCACTGAAATATGAAACCTCGATTTGTAAGCATATTAGAAGAAAACCTAGAAAATGTTCTCCTGTCTTCAGCTCAGGCATGGTCAAGTCTTCAAAAGGAAATGAAAAAACCCAAAAATTGACAGTTGAGACTTTATCAAGATAAAAATCTTCTGAACAGTAAAATAAACCATCAAGAGAGTAAAAAAAATGAGAAAAATATTTACAAACTATGCATTCAAAAAAGATCTAACATCCAGAATCAATAAGGTACTTGAATCCACAGGAAAAAAATAACCTCATTAAAAAGTGGGCAAAGAACTTAGACAGACATCTCTCAAAAGAAGATATGCACATAGCCAATAAACATATGAAAAAATGCCAAGCATCACTAATCATAAGGAAATGCAAATCATAACTACAGTTAGACACCAACTAGTGTGGCTATAATTAAAAAGTCACAAAACAAGTGTTGGTGAGATTGTGGAGAAAAAGGATTTGTCATACACTGGTGGTGGGAATGAAAGCTAGTTCAATCTTTGTGGAAAGCAGTTTGGAGATTCCTCAAAGAACTGAAAATAGAGCTACCATGTGCTCCAGAAACTCCACTTCTGAGAATATACTTAAAGGAGCACAAATCGCTCTACCAAAAGGACATCTGCACTCATATGATCATTGCAGCATTATTGACAATAGCAAAAATGTGGAGTCAACCCAAATGCCCACCTAAGATGAACTGGGGATAGCTCCAGAAGATGGCAGTAGAGCAAGTAAGACTAAGCAAGTCCCAGTGTGAATGAGTGAGTGTATGGAAAATTTTGTGTGCATGTTGGTAAGTGGGTATGTGAGTGGCTGACAGAGAAGGGTTTTGGGAACAAGTGACCAGGGTTCTCCTGGTTAAGTAGCTCATGCTGCAGCTGCTCTACTTCATCCCTAGTGCTTCCCAGGGCTCAGAAGACAATTGCCATTTTTAAAAAAATCAACAAAGCCCTCTGGGAAGATGCTTCTGGGAGAGACTGCTAGCTCCAGGGCCTGCCTCACCGCTGCAGTACCTGGCCAGACTCTGGCAGCAAGGCCTGTTGAAGGAGCACAATGAGGGAACCCAGTGGCAGAACCCCACTGGAGAAGAAGAGAGAGACACACTGTGATGACAGCAGGAAAGTGCTCTTGCTTGTTCACCATGGAGCAACAGACCTGACCTGATCTCTATGACTGGCAAATAAACTAATCAGGAGTTGATTGTGACCCAGAGGGAATATCCTGAAAACACAAACTTTGGAGGGACAGGACAAGTGCGGAAACTTAGGCGCCTCACCCTCTACCCTGATTCAGCTGTGGGACAAAGGATGTGGCCAGAAAAAGACAAGGAAGACCTCAGAAGAGATCAGTGATAAGTCCAAGACTGACCCAACCCCCTCATTTCCAGCAATCCCATGAATGTCAGACCCACATGACTGAAGCATGACTAAGAGCGATGCACCCAGGTGGAGCTTGGATTTCAATCACAATAGGAAGACTCCAAACCAGGATAAGCCTTTCTGGAGTGCCCCCTGCCAGTACCTGGGGAAGAGACAATTCCACAACTCCCCATTGGAGGGAATCCCCCAACCATACTAATGTGGGAGGAGAGGACAGAAGCCCGACCCACCCCCACTGCCCTCTCCTTCTTCTCTGAGCCAGACAGTGGGAAGATTGTGGATGAGGTTGCAATTGACAGTAGACTGGTAGCTGTGAGGTGCAATTAGAGAACCTGCCACAATAGGACAGAATTTTGTTTGATGGTTAGTTATTTTTTTAAATATAATTTTCCTCTGTGCAAGAATGTGTATGTGAGGGTTTGATCTGCATTCCCCATTTCCTTTTTAAATTTTTCCCCTTTTTTATTCTTTCATTTTTTGTTTGCTATTTATGTGTGTATGTGAAGTATTGAGTGTTCATCTTTCAGTTTTGCTTGTTTGTTTTTGCTCTTTTGTTCTTCTCTTTTTTGTGCAATATGAGTGTTTAAAAATTCTTTCTGTCTCATTTCGTTCTACATTTCTCTTTTCTTCTCATTGCTGTTAATGTATCTTGGACTCGGGTACACACATGTATCTATTGCATTGTATCATCATATAGAGGGTGGTGGTGAATGGATCTCAGGGAACCCATAGCATAATCAGTGAACACTGTGATTTGCAAGTAGTTTATGAATCCTAGCTCCCCATCCTGCAACTTGTTGGGCCCTTAAAACTACAAGAGGCCAGAAAACTTCCCAATCACAGTCCAGTTTCAAAATAGAACAAATTCAGAGCCCTGATCAGGGAAGAATAGATGGCTGAGCAAACATCAGAAGTGAAAGCTTGTCCCAATGCCACTGAATAATGGAACTAAAGATTTAAGAAAAAGATATGTCACAAATGAGGAGAAATCAATGAAGAAGCACAGGTAATTCCCCATGTTACAAAAAGAAAATGCCTGAAAAATCAGACCTCAGATCCCAAACAATGAAATTCATGGACAACTGACCCCAGAATACAAAACAGATTAGGAAATGGGTGGAAAGAGTGAATAAGACCCAAGAAAGACAAGGTGCAACACTGAAACAACTTGTAACAGAGATTGTGATAATAGAAATTTCATCCTGGAAGTAATTAACAAGATGACAAGCATAGAAAGCAGAATTAATCAAGCAGAAGAAAGAATCTCAGAACTTGAAAAACAAAACATGGAATTAACCCAATATTAAAAAAAAAACACCTAGAAACTCAGAAAGAAAGAACAAAGCCTTCAAGAGATGTGTGATTATATCTAGAGGCTGCTATTACACCTGATTGACATCCCAGAAGAAGATAGAGAAGTGAAGAACACCTTGGAGCAAGTATTCCAGGAGATTATCCAAGAAAACTTCCCACATCTCACCAGCGATGTGACCATCCAAACACAAAAGATACAGAGAACCCTTGCAAGACATCAAATAAGACGGCCAACCCATGGACACATAGTAACTTGCCTATACAAAGTAGGCACCCACACAAAAAAATCCTACAGGCAGCAAGAGAGTAAGGACAGACTTCTTACTGGGAAAAATCAATCAGAATAGCAACAGAACTATTGGGATAAATAATACAAGCTCGAAGGAATTGGAGTCCAATATTCAAGATCCTCAAAGATAAACAATTTCAACCAAGAATTTCCTCCTCTGCCAAGCTCAGCTTCATCAGCAATGGAGAAATAAAATCCTTCCCAAACGTTCAATCCCTAAGAGATTTTGTAGCTTCCAGATCTGCCCTACAGGAGATGCTTAAAAATGTGTTAAGCACAGAAGAAAAAAAGAATGACCACGCACTTTCCAAAAGGACAGGAGAACACAAAATCAGCAGAGAATATATCACAATTGCAAACTTAAAATCGCACAGATATATCTACCTAAAAGCTAAAAGAAAACAAATAGAGAAAAATCTTTATAAGAATCCTCACGATGGGTATCACCAATCACATTTCAATAATCAACCTTAACACGAATGGACTAAATGCACCACTGAAAAACATAGAATGGCAAGCTGGATGCAAAACCATGACCCAATAGTTTTCTGCATCCAGGAGAATCATTTCACCACAAGGGATGTACACAGACTCAAAAGTAGAGGATGGAAAATGAGTTTCTGAGTAAATGGATCACAAAAAAGGCACGAGTTAGAATCTTAATATCAGATAAAGCAACCTTTAAGCTATCAAAATTTTAAAAATATACAGAAGGACACTACATAATAATAAAAGATTCAATTCATCAGCAAGAAATATCCATTCTAAATATATATGCACCCAATGCAGGAGCACCAGTGTTTATAAGTAAACAAAAATGATACTGACTCTAATACAATTATAGCTGGGGACTTAAATACCTCACTAGCAACCCAAGAAAGATCATCAAGACAAAAAATCAACAAACAGATTCAGAACCTCAACTTGACACTCAACCAAATGTACTTAATAGATACCTTCAGAATACTCCATCCAACAAACACAGTATACATCCTACCGATAATCACATGGAACATACTCCAAGATCAATTACATCTTCAGCCATAAATGAAACATAAAAAAAATTGTAAGATCAAAATACTGCCATGCATCTTCTCAGACCATAAAGAAATGAAAATAAATGTCAACACCAATAAAATTCATCTAAAACCCACAAATACATGAACACTAAACAGTATGATGCTGAATGACAACTAGGTCAACACAGAAATCAAAACAGAAATTAAAGGTTCCTGGAAACAAATAAAAACAAAGAAACCTCCTACCAAAACCTCTGAGATATCATGAAAATAGTTCTAAGAAGGGAATTTATAATTCTATGAACACACATCAAGAACATGGAAAGATCAAAAGTTAACAGTCTAACAAATCACCTAAGGGAGGTGAAGAGACAAGACTACCAAAACTCTAACTCTAGCAGAAGAATCCAGATTACCAAAGTAAAAGCCCAAACATGGAACATAGAAGACAAAAATATCACAGAAAAATATCGACAAAACTAAAGGTGTTTATTTGAAAGAATAAAGTTGATGGACTCCTAGTCAGAATGGCCAAGAAAAAGCTGAAATAAACACAGTCAGAAATGCAAAAGGTCAAATCCCAACTGACAGCAAAGAAATAGAAAAGACTATCAGATGTAACTCTGCACACCTGTATGGAAACAAACTTGAAAACCTAAATGAAATGGAGGACTTTCTGACATCACACAATCTCCCAAGATTGAAAGAAGAAGACATTAAGACATTAAATAGACCATTAACAACCCAGGAATTTGACTCCATCCTAGAAAAAACAAACAAACAAAAAACTACCTACCAAATAAAGCCCAGGACCAGATGGCTTTCCAGCAGAATTCTACAAAACATGCAAAGAGGAGTTGATACCTATCCCACTGAAAGTAATCCAGGCAATTGAGAAAGATGGAATTCTCTCCAAATCTTTTTACAAGGCTAACATGACACTGATAACCAAACCAGGTAAAGATCCAAAAAAAAAGAGAACTACAGACCAATATCTTCAGTGAACATAGATACAAAAATATGCAACAAGATTCTAGCAAATTGGACTCAAAAACACATTTCAAAAACTATACACCATGACTAAGTTGGCTTCCTCTCCAGGAGTCAGGGCTAGTTCACCATTCACAAGACCATAAATGTAATGAAATACATCAACAGATGTAAAAACAAGAACCACCTGATTATATCAGTAGATGAAGAAAAAGTCTTTGATAAAATTCAGCATCTCTTCTTGATAAAAATCCTTAAACCCATAGGCACAGAAGGAACATACCTCAAAATTGTAAATGCCATCTATGATAAGCGTACAGCCAGCATATTGCTAAATGGAAAGAAACTGGAATCATTTCCCCTGAAAACCAGCAAAAGACAAGGCTGCCCACTTTCACACCTCTTGTTCAATATTGTTTCGGAAGTCCTAGCTAGAGCAGTTAGACAAGGGAAGGAAATCAGGGATATCCAAATAGGAAATGAGGAAGTTAAGTTAACCCTCTTTGCTGACAATATAAACCTACACCTTGAAAACCCAAGATAATCTGTCAAAAACATGCTTTCCCTGAAAGACTTTTGACAAATCTCGGGGTACAAGATAAATTTGCAAAAGACAGCTGTATTTTTATACACCAAAAACAAGCAGGTAGAATACCAAATGTAAAGCATAATCCCATTCACAATGACCACACACACACACACACACACACACACACACACACACACACACAAATACCTCAGCATCTTCCTAACAAGAGAAGTGAAAGACCTCTACAATGAAAACTACAAAACACTGCTCAAAGAAATCCAAGAAGACACAAACAAATAGAAAAACATTCCATGTTCATGGATAGAAGAATGAATATGTTAAGATGTCCATCCTACCAAAGGCAATCTACAAATTCAATGCAATAACCATTAAATTACCAACATTATTATTCTCAGACCTGGAAAAGACAATACAGAAATTCATATGGAAACATCAATGACCACAAATTACCAAAAACAGTTCTCAGAAAAAGAAACAAAGTGGGTGGTATGACACTTCCATACTTTAACCTTTACTGTAAGGCTACAGTAATCAAAAAAGCCTGGAATTGGTATAAGAACAGGCAAATGGACCAATGGAATAGGATATAGATTCCAGAAGCAATGTCTCAATTTCTCAAACAACTTATCTTTGACAAAACCTCCACCAATAACCACTGTGGAGAGAAGAACCTATTAAATAAATGGTTCTGGGAAAACTGGCTGATCATGCAGAAAATTGAAATAGGATCCCTACCTGTTACCATACACAAAAATCAACTCTAAATGGATCAAAGACCTAAATGTAAAATCTCAAAGTATAAGAACCTTAGAATATGCAGGAGACAGCCTTATGGAAGTATGAACTGGCAAACAATTCCTGATCAAAACTCCAAATGCCCATGCCATAAGAGATAAGATAAACAAGTGGGACATCATCAAACTAAAAAGCTTCTGCAAAGCCATAGGAACTATCAAGAGAGCAGGGAGACAGCCCACAGAATGGTAGAAAATATTTGCCATCTTTATATCTGACTAAGGGCTAATATACTGAATCTACAAGGAACTCAAACATGCCAAATTGAAAAAAATAAACAGCCCCATTAAAAAGTGAGAAAAATACATGAATAGATAATTATTAAAAGAAGATATACAAGGCCAGGCTCAGTGGCTCAGCCTGTAATCCCAGCATATTGGGAAGCTGAGGTGAGTGGATTGCCTGAGCCCACAGGTTCAAGACCAGTCCGGGCAACTTGGTGAGACCTTGTGTCTACAATAAATAAAAAATTAGCTAGACATAGTAGCACATGCCTGTAGTTCTGGCTACTTGGAAGTCTGAGTCAGAAGGCTCACCAGCAGGTCGACACTGGGGTGGCCATGAGTGTGCCACTGTACTCCAGCCTGGGCAACAGAGTGAGACTCCAACTCAAAAAAAAAAAAAAAGAAAAAAAAAGAAAAGAAAAAGAAGAAGAAGATATACAGGCAGCCAACAAACACATGAAAAAGTGCTCAGCCTCACTAATCATCAGATAAATGCAAATCAAAACCACTTTGACATGCCACCTAACCTCAGTAAGAATGAGCATTATTAAAACAAACAACAGATGCTGGAGAGGACGTGGAGAAAAAGGAATGCTTCCATACTGCTGATGGGAATACAAACTGGTACAACCTCTTTGAAAAACAATGTGGTGATTTCTAAAAGAACTATACATTGACCTTCCATATGACCCAACAATCGCCCTACTGGGAGTATACCTGAAGGAACTCAAATCATTCTACAAAAAAAGATACCTGCACATTCATGTTTATTGCCGCATTATTCACAATAGCAGAAACATGGAACCAACCATGCTGCCCATCAAAACTGGACTGGATAAAAAAAAAAGGTGGTATATATACAAAATGGAATATTATGCAGCCATAAAGAAAAACAAACATATGAACTTTGCAGCAACAGCCATGAATTTAGAGTCTATCATACTCAGTGATCTATCACAAAAACAAAGAACAGAGTACCACATGTTCTCACTCACAACATTTACCATAATACTATAAGAAAGGGACCGGCAGTAGTGGAATACTGTCAGGGGGAGAGGGGGCAGCTTATTACATCAATAAGGGTACCTGATGTCAAACTAGGCAAAGTGGAGACCAAAGGGAGGCCCAAATTTGACCTAAGCCATGACCACTTGTATACCTAATCCCGCATTGTATCCCACATCTTAAAAATTAAAAAAAGTTTTAAAAAAGTAGAAAATTAAAAGCAAAGAGAAAAACAAACAAAAAACAAAAATGGACAGGATAAATAAAATATGGTACACAGACAAAATGGAACACTATGCAACAATAAAGAACAAAATCATGTCCTTTCCAGCAACATGGATGCATCTAGAGACCGTAATTCTAAGTGAATTATCACAGAAACAAACAAAAAAAATGAATACTGTATGTTCTTACTTATAAGTGGACACTAAACAGTGGACACATGGGCACAAGGAAAGGCAAAAAAGACATGGAAACTGCTAAAGGAGGGAGGGTGAGAAAGGGGTTTGGAATACAAAACCACATATTGTGTATCATGTCTAATACTGGTGACGGGGGTCTCATTAGAAGCCCAAACCTCACCTCCACCTAATATACTTATGCAACAAACTCTCACATGTGCCCCATGATAATTTTTTCAAAAGTTTTTGCAGTATAATGAGAAAACAATGAACAATAATATATTTTTACACTTTAAAATATTTATATCGCTATCATTTTATACCTATAATTTCATAGTAGGTTATTATTATTATTGATGTTGGACATTTACAAGAGTGAGGCTTATTTATGCTTTGCTAGACATTATGCATTCTTCATCTTCAAACAAAAACCCTATGTGGTAGGTATTATCTTCATTTTAACAGTGAGAAGGGCAGTTTAGGGATTGATAACTTATTCCAGGTCACATAGTCACTAGGTGGCTAGGACTCAGGTACGATGGGCTTAAAATTTTATACATTTAACCATGACACTAAGCTGATTTTCCCTGGACTATACTCCTGATGCTCTTGGTAGCAACACTAATCTTTGTCAAAATGGTGATCAATCTCTAAAGCATAAGGACTGGCATATAGTTAACTAAATGCTATTTTTGTACATCAGATTCTAATCACAGGGAATAATTTCGAGCTTACTGCTGCTCAACATTTTCAAAATCTAAATGGAAAAAATTTTATGTTTACAGGGAAGTTCCCGAAGAAAGCTTCATTTTCCTTGAATCCTTTACAATTCTTTGCTGGCTTATGCCAACTCAGCAGATAAATGCAAATCTTGAATCCTGGCCTACTTTATTTTGACATAGCACAGCTCAGTACTCAGTTTTTTAGAAGGTCACTTTAGCGTTATTACATCAACATGCAATAAGGACAATTATTAGAAGCAGCGCTTACAAAACATGTTACCCTGTTTACTGTCGAGAGGCTCTTGATATTGTGCACGATGTCCCCTTAAAAGGGTCTCATGAAAGACTAAGTTTTCTGATCTCAGTAACAATATTTGTTATTTAGACAAAATGAATCATACAATTGATGGAATTTTCCTGTTTGCATTTGTAGCTTGACAGTTCAGCATCAAATCAGTGATTCACATGCAGCAAATATGAAAAAAAAAATCATTATTCATTTGGCATGCCAACTGCATTCAAGCACTCTTTATTCAGTTACTGCTATCTCTTTGTTTCCAAAGCCATAAACTTTAACCTAGCTTTACAGAGACAGTGTGTATAGTGATTACAAACATGGCCTCTATGGTTTAGATTGGCTGTGTTCAAATCTACTTTTTGTCACTTACTATGTGACCTTGGGTTTTTTTTAATATTTCCCGTACTTCAGTTTTTTCATCTGTTGAATGATTGTCACAATAGTACTTATCTTCTAAGGTTGTTATGAATATTATATTGGGATAATATGTAAAGTATTTAGAACAGTGCTTGGCACCCAGTACTACTGCATTGTCAGCTTCAAAGTATGCCTTTTACATACAATACATTGTGAATTATGCCTTTTAGAATTGGTCAATGTGTAATATATAGATATTATGCTGTATTACATATATATATAATATGCTATAGTTAATGCTGTTGCATACTCATAAAGTATAGACTTTTTTTTTTTTTTTGAGTAGGAGTCTCACTCTGACGCCCAGACTGGAGTGCAGTGGCCGCTCCCGGTCACTGCAGCCTCGACCTGCTGGGCTCCAGCAATCCTTCCGCCTCAGCCTTCCACGTGGCCGGAATTACAGGCATGCGCTACCACGCCCAGCTGATTTTTTTGATTTATTGTAGAGATGAGGTCTCGCTGCCCAGGCGGGTCTCGAACCCGCGGGCTCAGGCAATCCACTCACCTCAGCCTCCCAAAGGCGCGGGATTACAGACTGAGCCACCGAGCCCGGCTAAATATAGACTTTTAATTGAAAAATAAATGAGGATTTCACCTATTTTTATTTGTGTCTCCACAAAGAAGGTGGGTACATTAAAAACCCAGTCTGTCAAACTACTTTCTCATAATTACTTGCAAGGCTACCTCTTCACTTCTAAATTGAGCCAGGTACAATCTCATTTTGTTACACTTTGTTTTCCATTAGACTGCTGATATGAAAACAGTATTTTTACACTTTATTTTCTATTAGACTGTTGATATGAAAACAATATGTGACATCCAAGTATTGCATGTAAATATAAGGCTAAACAGGCCTTATACCTTAAAGTATTTCACAGGCCATCTTTTTCTATATTTAAACAGCAAGTACAGCATAAAGAAACTTTTAATTTTCCCTAAACTCACAAACTTCCTTAAAGGTGACTTGAATGCAAGAGTTGGGTTAGGTTACACTTGAGGTTATTTATTTTTTTCCTTTTTTTCAGGTTTGTAGAATAAAGTTTCACTTGAAGTTGAGAAGACAAAATTTAATGCTAAATAAGTATGTATTATAAACACATATACCCCATCACCATTACCATAACCAATACTGTCTTCTTTAATTTGTCTAATCTACTAAAGTAGCTGACAATAATAATATTTTTTAAAGTTTAGTTTTTTATTTTAGAATCAAGGGATACATGTGAAGATTTGTCATATGGGTCTATATTGCATGTTGGTGAGGTTTGGGATTCTGATAAACCACCACTACCCTCTCCCCAATGGTGAGCATGGTACTTGATGTGTGACTTTGCATTCTTTATTCCTTCTCACTATCTTTCCATGTCTGTTATTCCCATTCTTGTGTCCATGTGTTCCCAGTGTTTACTACCCACCTGTGAGTGAGAACATGGGGTATTTGGTTTTCTGTTTCTTTGATAATTTGCTTAAAATGATGGCTTCCAGCTTTATTCATGTTGCTGTGAATGTCATGATTTCATTCTTTTTTATGATTGCACAGTATTCCATAGTGTATGTGTACCACATTTTCTTTATCTAATCCACCATGAATAGGCACCTGGGTTGGCTCCAAATTTTTTATATTGAGAATAGTGCTGGGGTAAGCAGATGAGTGCAGGGGTATTTTGGTGAAATGACAATAATCTTCTTGAATGACAGAAAGTTGAGAATATAGGATGCTAGAAGAATCTCGAAAAAATTAATGGAAAACGTTAAAATAAGAATATGTTCTAAGTTGAATGATATAATATCTGTGTTTCAGATGAAAGCAGATATTAGAGAAGGGGTTTTCTCTTTAGAAGTTTGTTAGAACATCTGAAAAATGCTTAGCCTCACTAATCATCAAAGAAATGAAAATTAAAACCACACTGAGATACCATCTAACTCCAGTCAGGAAAGCCCTCATCAATTACTGAGAAACCAATAAACACTGGAGAGAATACAGGGAGAGGGAACACTTCTACACTGTTGGTGGGAGTGTAAACTATTACAACCTCTGTGAAAAGAAGTTTGGAAATTCCTAAAAGATCTAAAAATTGATCTTTCATAAGATCCTGCAATCCCCCTACTGGGAATATACCGGGAGGAACTCAAATCATTCTATGAAGATACCTCCACATGCATGTTTATTGCAACATTGTTCGCAATAGCAAGAACATAGAAACAACAATGCTGCCCATCAAAAGAGAACTGGATAAAAAAATGTGGTACATGTACACAATGGAATATTACAAGGTCACAAAGAAAGACAAAATTATGAACTTCATAGCAACTCAGAACAAATCTTTAAGTTGGTTGTTCTTGGTTCACAAACTTGTTCTCTCTCTCTGTCTCAAGATCAAGATCAACAATTGACTAACTCATTTTTTTCAGCCATATTGCCAAATTTTCTCCATAATTCTCTTACAAAACTATCTTACTTTGTTCACTCCACTTTCAATCAAAGATAAACTAAGAAAGAATTTAAAATAAGGCTTTTGAAAATGATAATTACCCACAAATCTAAATTTCTGAGGCTAAGAGTACACTACAGGGAAACTACTTAATTCATTGTTCTTGGCTTATATTAGGAAGTTCTGTGGAAATATTTTTCCAAATACAGTTTCTGGTAATTGGGCTTGATTCCTATCTTAAGCCATCAAGGTGAGGCAGGGTGAGTACAAGTTGATCATAGATAGAATTTTTGTAGTCAGGTTTTAGGAAGCATTCAAACATTATTCTTATTACATTTGTACTGCAGGCCAGGCTAGCATGTGGACCCAATAGCCTACCCCACTGCCTCAGCCCATCAAAAGAAAATTCCATCAGATGCAAGACAAGAATAGACAAGCCTTTCAGTTCATGGTTTAGCATAATGATTACCAAAAATCTTTCAAGTTCCCTGTTGAAGGTGGGGGACCGAATACTACCCCTTAACTAACCAAAGTTATCAAAATGATAAAAGCTCCACCTTTTAGCTCATGAACTTATGAATCAAAAAGTCTTGACAAGTCTCCGACAAAGACAGAATACATGTTCTGGAGAAAGACCACCTCTTCTCCCATAAAAGGTGGAGAGATGGCAATCTCTCTGCAGTGGTTTTCTATGCTCTGTCCCCTTAAGGATAGTAATTATTGTGAGAATATATCTTGCTTTTTAGTTCAGAGCAAAAGTGCAGTCTTTCTTTTCAAGAGACTCACCTGTGCCAAGTCTTTCTGGCATGAATCTCCCACTGTCCCTCTCTTCTTATCACTAATACACTTAAAAAACAAACAAACAAAAAAACAAACAAAAAAAACTGCTTGCCATTCTGGAAATCATTTCCGAAGAAGTAAAAAAACAAAAACAAAAACAAAAAAACATGAATTTGTGCCACACCCTACCCACTAACAATAGGAGAATATAAACATCTCGTGTTAGATTCAGAAGCACCGGCTTTGGAAATAGACAAATTAGTTCTGAATTCAAACTAAATATAACTATTCTTAAACCCAAATTGTCTTTATAAAACATAAGTAATAACACCTTTCATAGACTTGCTTTGAATATTAAATAGAAAGGAACTATAATAATGCTTGATACACAACATGACAATTAATATTACTAGGAGAGGAAAAAGTTTAATCACTTACTTCAACCAGGCAAGTTACAAGAGATTCCAAATTCAGAGAAACACATTCACAATTATTGAATGACATTTCTGGTCTAGGCTAAAGCTTATTTGTGGGAAAATTTCTCAGAAGGCAGTATTATATGCTAAAGACTGCATTTCAGAAAACTTTAAAGCACTTGGAACCATGTCAACTCTTTGCGGTTTTCCCAACCCCTGATATCTAGGTAAACCAACTCCTGTCCACACAATATTCTCTCTGGTGCTTTATGTAGGTGTGTATACAAACAGAAGCAAGGAAAGTCAATGTATGTTGAAAGATTTCTTGGGATTCATGAAGTTGCTCGGGATTCGTTCATCTGTATTTTTCCTTACAAGAATATTTTTCGATAAAGATGTAATCAAACTTTGTTCACTTCCAGTGATCTCTTCCAGGTTTTTAAGAGGAAAATTTTACTAATAATTTACACGATTTTTAAATTAAAACTTAAATTGTGATTCTCTCCCCTGGAGTATTTGCATTTTCACACTGGAAAATAAAAGATCCTTTTATACACATACTTCAAAACTTTCAACATTTAACACAATGGCATTATAATAATGAAATGGCATGTGCAAATATATGAGTATATGCAGGTAAATGTTATTCTACATTAATATTTGTTATATAAATAGATTTGACTTGATAAGAGGAAGATAATTTCTAATTTGAATGTGATTTGGAAGGAACTCCCTTGAATAAAAAAAAATCATCTAATCTATAATTTCACTGTCATCTAATCAATGTTTCACTGTCAAATGTATTTCTCCCTCTTATTGTTACTAAGAAGCAGCTGGGTTAAAATTTCACTCTTGTTGTCTCACTGGAATTTTGCTGTTAAAAATGTTTATGTCTCCATGAATTAATTACATACAGGTCAGAGAGGAACATTTCCACAAGAATGCCATTCCCAAAGCAGCCAGCACCTGAGGTCTGTTAATGGCATTTATCCATTTTAATTTGTTGTTAATAATGCTCTTTTTTTTGTCAATTTCAATCAGCCTCAATAACTGTCCAGAATCTCTAGCATTAATAGTACAAACCACTTCTGAACTAGTGTCTTTATAAAGCTACTTGTTTTATTAGTTTAAAGAAATAGAGCTAGTCATTTTTGCTTAAGAATACAATAAGAATGTTAATATTTGAAAACTTACAAGTAGGAGTTCTGCCTTAATGTTTCTCAAGTCTATTGTATGCACATATGTTGTGTGTATACTTCTAAATAAGTGGTAACTTAGGCTTCTACCATACAGTCAAGCTTTAATGTTTAATGATAACAATAAATTCTAAGAAATGTGTCACGAAATGATTTTGTCATTGTGCAAACATCATAGAGTGCACTTAATTTAGACTGTATAGCCAACTACACAACTAAACTATATAGTCTATTGCTTCTAGGTTACAAACCAATATAACATGTAACCGTATAAAACACTATAGGCAACTGTAACACAATGGTAAGTATTTATGTATCTAAACACAGGAAAATACAATAAAAATATGCTACGAAGGATAAATATAGTACACTTGTATAAGGCACTTACCATGAATGGAGCTTACAAAACTGGAAGTTGCTCTAGGTGAGTCAGTGACTGAATGGAGAGTAAATGTGAAGGCCTAAGATATTGCTCTACACTACTATAGACTTTTGAACACTGTAAATTTAGGTTAAACTAAATTAATTTTTAAAAACTTTTTAAAAATAATAAATTATCCTTAGCTTACTATAACTTTCCCCCCTTTTTTTCTATATGTTTCATTTTGAAAATGTAGGGTACAATTCAGGTTTAGGTATACAAGTGGTCAATGTACAGGCAAGGTTTGGCCTTTCCTTTTGTCCCCACTTTGCTTGGTTTGAGATCAGGTACCCTTATTGATGTTGTATCCCCACCTCCACCCTGCCAGTATTCCACTACTGTCAAACCCTTTCTTATATTATTATGGTAAATATTCAGGGTCTGCTTATGAGTGAAAATGTATGGCACTCTGTTCTTTGTTTATGTGATAGATCACTGAGTATTATAGACTCTAAATCCATCCAAGTTGCTGTAAAGTCCATATGTTTGTTCTTTATGGGTGCATAATATTCCATTGTGTATATGTACCAGTTTTAATGGGTAGCACTATTGGCTCCATGGTTTTTCATGTGCAGTTATTTTTTGTGTAAAATGATTTGAGTTCCTCTGAGTATATTACTAATAGGGGGATTGCTGGGTCATATGGAAGGTCAATTTCTAGTTCTTTTCGAAATCACCACACTGTTTTCCATAGAGGTTGAGCTAGTTTACATTCCCACCAGCAGTGTAGAAGCGTTCCTTTTTCTTCACATCCTCACCAGCATCTGTTGCTGTTTGTTTTATTAACGACGGTCATTCGTACTGGGGTCAAGTGGTATCTCAATGTGGTTCTGATTTGCATTTCTCTGATGATGAGTGAGGCTGAGCACCTTTTCATGTGTCTGTTGGCTGCTCATATATCTTCTTCTGAGAAGTGTCTATTCATGTATTTTGGTCACTTTTTAAAGTTTTGTTTTTTTTCTTTTCCTTTTGACACATTTGAGTTCCTTGTAGGTCCTGGATGTTAGGGGCTTGTCAGATACAGAGTTGGCAAATATTTTTTCCCATTCTGTGGGTCATTTCCCCAATCTCTTGATGGTTTTTTTTTTCTGCTTTGCAGAAGATTTTCAGTTTAATGAGGTACCACTTGTCTATCTTATCTTAAGCATGGGCCTTTGGGGTTTGATCAGGAATTGGTTGCCTACTCTTATTTTCAAAAAGGTGTCTCTTGTGTTTTCTTAGACTCCTATTATTTGAGGTTTTATGTTTAAGTCTTTGATACATTTAGAGTTGACTTTTGTGTATGGTGATAGCATTCCTATTTCAATCTTCTTGATGTGGTCACACAATTTTCCCAGAACCATTTATTGAATAGGTTCTCCTCTTTCCAGTGTTGTTGGTGGAGACTTTGTCAAAGATGAGTTGGTTGAGAAATAGAGGATTTGCTTCTGGAATCTATTCTGTTCCAGTGGTCTATATGCCTGTTCTTTTACCAATACCAGGATGTTTTGATTATTGTAGCATTATAGTATTGTTTAAAATCTGGAAGTGTGATACCTCCCACTTTGTTTCTTTTGCTGAGGATTATTCTTGTTATTTGTGGTTGAATATGAATTTCTGTATTGTCATTTCCAAGTCTGAGAAGAACGATGTTGGTAATTTAGTGGTTATAGTATTGAATCTGTAGATTGTCTTTGGTAGGATGGACATCTTAAAATATTGATTCTTCCTATTCATGAGCATGGAATATTTTTCCATTTGTTTGTGTTTTCTTGGATTTATTTGAGCAGTGTTTTGTAGTTTTCATTGTAGAGATCATTCACTTCTCTGTTTAGAAAGATGTTGAGGTATTTCATTTTTTTTGTGTGGTTACTGTGAATGGGATTGTGCTTTTTATTTGTTTTTCTGCTTAGTTGTTGTTGGTGTATAAGAATAGGATGCTCTTTTGTGCATTTATTTTACACCCCAAGATTATGCCAAGGTCCTTTGTCAGTGCAAGGAGATTTTTGACAGATTTTCTTGGGTTTTCAAGGTGTAGAATCATATTGTCAGAGCAAAGAGGGATAACTTAGCTTCCTCTTTTCCAACTTGGATACACCTGATTTCCTTCTCTTGTCTAACAGCTCTAGCTAGGACTTCCAACATAAAGTTGAACAGGATGGATGAGAGTGGATAGCCTTGTCTTGTTCCTGTTTTCAGGAAAAATCCTTCCTTTTTCTGTCCCTTTAGCAATATGCTGACTGACAGTTTATCATAGATGATGCTTACTATTTAGAGTTAGGTTCCTTCTATTCCTAGGCGTTTGAGGGTTTTTATCAATAAGGATGCTGGATTTTATCAAAAATTTTTCTGCATCTAATGATATAATCATGTTGTTCTTGTTTTTATATCTGTTGATGAATTTAATTATATGTGTAGTCTTGCGGATGTTGAACCAGCCCTGCATCCTGGGGATGAAGACTACTTAGTCATGTTGGATGTTTTTTGAGCTGTGTAGTTGGATCTCATTTGCGATAATCTTGTTCAAAATTTTTCATTAGGGATATTGGCCTGTAGTTTTCTTTTTTGACAGATCTTTACCTGGTTTGGGTATTGGTGCGGCGTAAGCTTCTTAAAATCATTTGGGGAGAAATCCATCTTTCTCAATTGCCTGAAATACTTCCAATAGGATTGGTTTCAGCTCCTCCTTGTATGTTTTGAAGAGTTACACTGGAAAGCCAGGTGGTTCAGAGCTTATTTTTGTAGGTAGTTTTCTTATGATGAAGTCAATTTCCTGGATTGTTATTGGTCTATTTAGTGTCTCAGTGTCTTCTTGTTTCAAACTTTGGAGGCTGTGTGATATCAGAAAGTCTTCCATTTCATCTCTGTTATAAAGTTTGTTTCCCGTATAGATGTGCATGGTAATCTCTGATAATCTTTTGTATTTCTTTGGGATCTGTTGTGATTTGATTTTTGCATTTCTGAATGTGTTTATATGGGCCTATTTTCTCTTTTTGTTGATCATTCTGGCTAGGGGGTCCATCAATCTTGTTTATTCTTTCAAAAACCAGGGTTTTTTGTTGATTTTTTCTATGATATTTTTGTTTTCTATGTTCCATATTTGTGCTTTTACTTTGGTGAGCTGGATTATTCTGCTAAAGTTCTGGTGGTCTTGTCTTGGTTCTCATTACTGCCAATTCTTTTCTTACAGTATTATAATTGTTCAAGATCCACTTATGAGTGAGAACATGTGGTACTCAGATCTTTGTTTCTGTGAGACATCAATCAACATTATAGACTCTAAGTTCATCCAAGATGCTGCAAAGTTCATAACTTTTTACTTCTTTATGACTAATATTCCATTGTGTATATATACCACATTTTTTTTTTGCCAGTCCTCTTTTGATGGGCAGTATGGTTGATTCCATGTTTTTGCTATTGTGAATAATGCTGCAATAAACATGCATGTAAGCTGGGCTCGGTGGCTCAGCCTGTAATCCTGCACCTTGGGAGGCTGAGGTGAATTGATTGGCTGAGCCTGTGGGTTTGAGACCCTCCTGGGCAACTTGACGAGACCTCATCTTTACAATAAATCAAAAAATTAGCCGGGCGTGGTAGCGCGTGCCTGTAGTTCC
>NW_007250959.1:286467-320358 GCF_000164805.1 Carlito syrichta | reverse complement strand
TGGAAGACTGAGGCAGAAGGATCACCGGAGCCCAGCAGGTCGAGGCTGTGGTGGCCGGGAGCGGCCACTGTACTCCAGTCTGGACAACAGACTGAGACTCCAACTGAAAAACAAAAAACAAAAACTATGCATGTACAGGTAACTTTTTCATAGAGTGATTTGAGTTCCTCCAAGTATATTCCCAGAAGGGGAATTGTGGGGTCCTATGGAAGATCAATTTGCAGTTCTTTTAGGAATAGCCACACTGTTTTCCACTGAGGTTGGGGAGATAGCCCACAGAGTGGGGAAAAATATTTGCCAACTGTGCATCTGACAAAGGATCTACAAGGAACTCAAATGTGCTGAAGAGAAAAAAAAAAAAACAGCCCTATTACAAAGTGGGCAAAATATATGAATAGACACTTTTTAAAAGAAGACATTCAAGCAGCCACCATATACATGAAAAAAGACTCAGCATCAATAATCATCAAAGAAATGCAAATTAAAACCACACTGAGATACCACCTAATTCCAGTCAGGATGACCATCATCAAAAATTAAAAAAAAAAAAGATGCAGAAGAGGATGTAGGGAAAAGGGAACACTTTTACCCTGTTGCTGGAAATGTAAACTGGTTGCTTTTTTTCTGAGAAATATACTTTCTATGGCACACTACTACTTGTCCAGTCTTGCCTATATCTACTGTGATTATAAATTGACACCTTTCAGTTTAACAGTTTAGTTAACCTTTAAATGTGAATTAATGTATAATATATCCAGTAGAGAAGAAGGGGTGAACTTGCATAACACTGTGCTAAGATATTCAAGATATGCAGTCAAGTCAGAAATATCTCAGGAAGTGTTTTTCCTTAAATATTTAACACTGTCATAATCAGGAAGGATATAAACAACAGGAAATATGTGAGCAGCTTTCTTAAGTTTCAAGAAAATTCCCAGGTGTTCAATCCTTCTGCCACTGTTATGTAACTATTCAAGTTTGTCCCTTACTAATGCTAATAAATTTCCCTAGAACAATACTATTATTGCAAACATGAATTAAATCTATTTTAAAATTCAATTGGTTTAGTTAAAGTATTATTATTTAAATTAATTTTCTATTATTATAAGGCTCATGTCCCTTTGAATGCTTATGTTTGACCAAAAGTGAAGGAAGAAAATATCACCAGAAATTCTATTCTGAAGAAATTATGTTGTCAGTGTTAATAGATATGAAATATGGTGACTAAGAAAAGCACAACAGCCTCTAATATGTATAGGCAGAAAAATCTCCCCAAAATTTTTACTATCATTTAACATTTAGTAGTTTTATACAAAACCAATAGATAATTTTAGAAGTAGATTTCAACATGACCATGCAAGTAAAAATCAAGAAATACCAAAGATAACAGATAAAATGCAAGAAAACTGATGTCTTGGTTTTTTCAATAGTATTCATATATTGTACAAAGAAATAAACATCCTCTTGGAAAAATAAATTATTACATTAGATATTTATCGGTGATAGTTATATTTTTACAAAAAGATTATCAGAATAAGTAGAAACCAGAAATAAATAATAATAATAATAAAAAGAAATGGAATAGTTTACAAAAGCAAACAGGAATGAAAGGACAAGTGATGAGTTACTTTTCCAATTGAGCAGCTTTAATTATGGTCAATGACAATTCAGACTCTCTATACTTAGGAAGTGCCTTGAAAATTGCCCATCTTTTCACTTTTTAAAATTTTCATATATTTAGATGGTGCAAGCACAGTTTTTCTTTTGTGCATGCATATATTGTGTAGTGTTAAAGTCAGGGCTATTAGTGTATCCATCACCTGAATGGTCAACATTATACCCAGTAGGTAATTTTTCAACCCTCACCTCCCTCTCACGCTTCTTTGTAGTTTCTTTTTATTTTTTTAATGTCTTATTTTATTTTATTTATTTTTTTATTATGAAGATGTGGAGTACAATTCAGGGTTAGGTTTACAAACGTTGATTATGCAGGTACTCTGGTTGATGAGATATGCCCCTCCCTCCCCTAGCTGTTTCCTTCAACTGCCAATCTCACCAACCCGATAATTTTCCACTACTGCCAATAACATTCTTAATTGTGCAAGGTCCACTTAGGAGTGAGAACATATGATACTCTGGTCTTTGCTTCTGTGATAGATCACTGAGTATGATCGACTCAAAATGAATCTAAGTTGCTGCAAAGTTCATATGCTTGTCTTTCTTTATGGCAGAATAATATTTCATTGTGTGTATGTATCACATTTCTTTTTATCCAGTTAAGCTTCAATGGGCAGAATTATTGGCTCTGTGTTTTTGCTATTGTGAATAGAGCTGCAATAAACATAAGTGTACAGGTACCTTTTTTGTAAAATGATTTGAGGTACTCCAGGCATATTCTCAATAGGGGAGTTACTGGGTCATATGGAAGGTCAATTTCTAGTTCTTTCAGAAATTGCCACACTGTCTTCCAAAGAGGCTGCACTAGTTTGCATTCCCACTAGCAGTGTAGAAGCGTTCCTTTTTCTCCACATCTATGCCAGCATCTGTTGCTGTTTGTTTTATTAATTATGGTCATTCTTACTGGGGTTAGATGGTATTGAAATGTGGTTTTTATTTGCAATTCTCTGAAGATGAGTGAGGCTGAGCATTTTTTAATGTGTCTGTTGGCTGCCCATATATTTTCTCTTGAGAAGTGTCTATTCATGTCTTTTGTGTACTTTTTAGTAGGTCTGTTTGTTTTTCCTTCTGTTCAGTGCGTTTGAGTTCCTTGTAGATCCTAGATGGTAAGCCTTTGCCAGATAAACTGTTGGCAAATATTTTCTTCTATTCTGTGGACTGTCCCCTGCTCCCTTGATGGTTTCTTTTGCTTTTCAGAAGCACATTAGTTTGAAGATATCACACTTGTCTATCTTATTTCTTAAGATATGGGCATTTAGGGTTCTGAATAGGAATTGGTTGCCAGTTCCAATTTCTACAAAGGTGTCTCCTGTGTTTTCTTCTTATAGTTTCTTATAAGAAATGATTCTTATAGTTTGAGGTTTTACATTAAAGTCTTTGATTCATTTAGAGTTATTTTTTGTGTATGGTGATAGATATGGGTCCTGTTTCAATCTTCTGTGTGTGATCAGTCAGTTTTCCCAGCACCATTTACGGAGTAGGCTCTCCTCTCCCCAGTAGTTGTTATTGGAGGCTTTGTCAAAGATGAGTTGGTTGCGAAATTGAGACTTTGCTTCCAAAATCTCTATCCTGTTCCACTGGTCTATATGCTTGTTCTTGTACCAATACCAGGCTTTTTTGATTACTGTAGCATTTTAGTTGAAAGTTTGAAGTCAGGAATTGTGATACCTCCTGCTTTGTTTCTTTCACTAAGAATTGTTTTGGCTATTCATGGTCATTTTATGTTTCCACTTGAATTTCTGTATTGTCATTTCCAGGTCTGAGAAGAATGATGTTGGTCACTGAATGGGTATTGCATTGAATCTGTGAATTGTTTCTGGTTTCATGAACATTTTAACAATGTTGATTCTTTCTATTCATGAGCATGGAATATTTTTCCATTTGTTTGTGTCTTCTTGGGTTTCTTTAAGCAGTGTTGTGTAATTCTCATTGTAAAGGTCTTTCACTTCTCTGGTTAGGAAGATGTCGAGGTATTTCTTTCTTTCTTTTTTTTCTTCTTTTTTTGGCTATTAAGAATGGGATTGGGCTTTTAATTTGGGTCTCTGCCTGCTTGTTGTTGGTGTACAAGAATGCAACTGTGTTTTGCATGTTTATTTTGTACTCTGGAACTTTGCCAAAGTCCTTTATCAGTACAAGCAGATCTTGACAGATTCTCTTGGATTTTCAAGGTATAGGATCATATTATCAGAATAGAGGGATAACTGGACAACCTCTTTTCCTATTTGGATACATCCAATTTTCTTCTCTTGTCTAATTGTCCAAACTAGGACTTCAAGCACAATGTTGAACAAGAGAGGTGAGAGTGGATAGCCTATTCTTGTTCCAGTTTTCAGGGGAAATGTTTCTAATTTCTCTTCATTTAGTAATATGTTAGTTGTGGGTTTATCATAGATTGCACATACTATTTTGAAGCTTGTTCCTTCTATAACTAGGTGTTTGAGGGTTTTTACCAAGAAGGGAAGCTGGGTTTTATCAAAAGCTTTTTCTGCATCTAATGATATAATCATGTGGTTCTTGTTTTTATATCTGTTGATGTATTTAATTACATTTATGGTCTTGCAAATGTTGAACCAGCGCTGCATCCTGGGGATGAAGCCTACTTGGTCATGGTGAATGATTTTTGAGATGTGCTTTTGGAACCGATTTGTTAGAATCTTGTTGAGGATTTTTGCATCTATGTTCATAAGGGATATTGACCTGTAGTTCTCTTTTTTTGTTTAATCTTTACCCAGTGTGGTTATCAGTGTGATGTTAGTTTTGGAAAATGATTTAGGGAGAATTTGATCTTGCTCAATTTCCTGGAATACTTTCAATAGGATTGGTATCAGCTTCTCCTTGTACGTTTTGTAGAATTCTTCTGGAAAGCCATCTGGTCCAGGGTTTTTTATTGTACATAGTTTTCGTATGACAGAGTCAATTTCTTGGGTTGTTATTGGTCTATTTAGTGTCTTGATGTCTTCTTGTTTTAACCTGGGGAGGTTGTATTATGTCAGAAAACCCCTCATTTTATTTAGGTTATCAAGTTTATTTCCATATAGGTGTCCATAGTCATCTCTGATAATCTTTTCTAAGTCATTCTGGCTAGGGGTCCATCAACTTTGTTAATTCTTTCTAAGAACCAACTTTCTGTTTTGTTGATGCTGTCTACAATATTTTTGTCTTCTATGTTCCATATTTGGGCTCTTATTTTGGTGATTTGGATTCTTCTGCTAAATTTGAACTTTTGATGGTCTTCTCTTTCCAGCTCCCTTAGATGATTTGTTAGGCTCTCCACTTGTGATCTTTCTGTTTTCTTGATGTGTGCTTGTAGAGATATAAATTACCCTCTTACAACTGCCTTCGTGGCATTCCAGAGGTTTTGGCAAGATGTTTATTCATTTTCATTTGTTTCCAGGGATCTTTTAATTTCTGCTTTGATTTCAGTGTTGACCCAGCAGTTGTTCAGCATCATCTCTTTAGTGTCCATGTCTTTGTGGACTTTGGGGAAATGTTGTTCATATTGATATTTATTTTTATTCCACTGTGGTCTGAAAATGTGCATGACAAAATTTCAACATTTTGAAATTTTTTATGCTTGATTTATGACCAAGGATGTGATCGATCTTGGAGTATGTTCCATGTGATGATGAGTAGAATGTATGTCCTGTGGTTGTTGAGTGGAATAATATGTAGGTATCTATTAAGTTCATTTTGTTGAGTGTCAAGTTTAGGTTCCGGATCTCCTTGTTGACTTTTTGTCTCCATGATATCTAGAGCTGTTGGTGGGGTATTCAATCCCCTGCTATAATAGTGTTAACATCAATATATTTTTTTAGTTTACTTAGTAGTTGTTTTATAAATGCTGGTACTCCTGTGTTGGGTGCATATATATTTAGGATGGATATCTCTTGTTGATGCATTGAAACTTTTATCATTATGTGTGTCCTTTTGCATCTTTTAAAATTTTTGATAGCTTAAATGTTGTTTTGTCTGATATTAAGATTGCATCTCCTGCCTTCTTTTGTGAATCATTTGTGTGGAAAATCCTTTTCCATCCTTTAACTTTGAGTCTGTGTGCATCCCTTGTAGTGAGATGAGTCTCCTGGATGCAGCATATAATTTTTTCATGGTTTCTTATGCAGTTTACCCTTCTGTGTCTTTTCAGTGGTGTGTTTAGTTCATTCACATTCAAGCTGATTATTGAAATGTGATTTTTTTTTATAGCTGTCCTGAGGATCTTATAAAAATTTTTCTTTGTCTGCTTGTTTTCTTTTGACTTTTGGGTTGATGTATTTGTGCGTTTTCAAGTTTCTTGTTGTACTGTATTCTCTATTGATTCTGTGCTCTGTTGTTCTCTTGAGAAGTGTGTGGTCATTCTTTTTTTTTTCTTTCTTTCTTTCTTCTGTGCTTAATACCTTTTTAAGTGTCTCCTGTAGAGCTGGTCTGGAAGCTGCATAATCTCTTAGGGATTGGATGTCTGGGAAGGATTTAAATTCTCCATCACTGATGAAGCTGAACTTGGTTGAATAGGAAATTCTTGGTTGAAATTTTTTATTTTTGTGTACTTTGAATATAGGGCTCCTATCCCTTTTTGCTTGTAGTGTTTCTGCTGATTGGTCTGCTGGTATTCTGATTGGTTTTCCCTGGTTAGGTAGTCTGACCTTTCTCTCTTGCTGCCTTTAGGATTTTTTCTTTTGTGTCTACTTTGTGTAGGTGAATTATTATGTGTCTAGGGAATGGTCATCTCATTTGATGTCTTGTGGGAGTCCTCTGTATCTCTTGTGCTTGGCTGGTCACATCTCTGGTGAGATGGGAAAAGTTTTCTTGAATTATCTCCTGGCATACTTGCTCTAATTTCTTCTGAACTTTTCTTTCTTCTTCTGGCATACCAATCAGGCACAGGTTGGCCTCTTGATATAATCGCACATCTCTGGTAGGCTTTGTTCTTTCTTTCTGACCCTACATTCTATGTTTTTTACAGATTAGGTTAATCGCGTGTTCAGGTCTTCAAGTTCTGAGATGCTTTTTTCAGCTAGATTAATTCTGCCTTTCATGTTTGTCATCTTGTTATTTATTTCCTGGATAAAATTTTCCCTACCTCTGGTGGGAGGTGCCACAATCTCTGTTACAACTTCTTTCAGTGTTTCATCTTGTCTTTCTTGAGTCTTATTAATGCTTTCCATTCATTCCCTAAACCCTGTCATATTCTGGGGCCAGTCATTGGTGACTTCCATTGTTTGGGCACCGAGGTCTTATTTTTAAGGCGTTTTGTCTCTGGTACACTTGAAATTACCTGAGGTCCTCCTTTGGTTTTTCCTCATTTGTAACTGATCTCTTGTTTTTCTCTTTAGTTTTGTTATTCAGTTTCAGTGGAAGAGACTTTCCTTTTGATATTTGCTCAGTCCTCTATTCTTCTCTAATCTGAGCTCTGGATTTTTTCTATTTTCAAATAGGATGGTGAATGGCAAGCATTACTGTCTCTTGCAGTTTTTGAAATTTGAATAAATTTGGAGATGGGGCACTAGGATTCAGAAACTAGTTGCAAATGACAATGTTCACTCATTGGGGTATGTGTTCCCTTAGACCCACTCTCCACCACCACTCTATATGACATTGCAAAGTAGAAACCAATGATAAAATCAATCGAACACACACAAACATCACACACACGCCCCCAAACAACCTGGAACAACAACAAATTGAACAAAACAAACAAAAACAACAAAAATAAAAATTATCCACACACATACACACATGACTAGCACAAACTAAATAGAGAAGAAAAACAGAAAACCTGGAGCAAAAATAAAAAAAAGAAATTCAGGTCCAATCCTTACACATATATTCACACACACCTTAAACTATAAGAAATGAAAATAAAAAACTCAGAAGAACAAAAGAGCAAAAACAAACTAACAATAACAACAACAAAACTGAAAAGTGAGATTCAGTCATTTACATACACACATAAACAGAAAATGACCAAAAAAGAAGACAGAAGCAGTAAAAAAAAAAAAAAAAAAAAGAAGTTAAAAAAAATTGGGGGATATAGACCCAACCCTCACATACAAATTCATGCACAAAGGAAAAATATTTTTAAAAAGATTAATTAACAAATAGTCAAAAAAAATTTTTTTTAACATTTTTTTAAATTGAAAATTAAGAAAAAAAAAACCCTGCCCTCTTGTGTCAGGCTCTGTAATTGTTCCTCTAATCAGTTCTGTCCTGCAGAGTCAACTCTTTCACTCTCCAGTGTCTGGAGCAGGGACAGGGGAGGGGCAGTGTATGTGGGTGAGGCTACAGTCCTCCCCTCCCACTGTTATATGGTCAGGGAGATCTCCTCTGGTGGGGAGGTACAGGATTGTTTCTTCCCCTGCTATGTACTCACAGGGCGTACTTTAGCCAGGCCTCTCCTGAAATGAAGTTCTCCTATTGCAACTGATGTCCAGGCTCTGCCTGGGTTTGTCCCTTTCAGTCATTGCCCACCTATGTGTGTCTGATGTTCAGAAGATTGCTGGGGAAGAGGGGGTTTGGGTCAGCCCCAGACTCACCACTAATCTCTTTGGAGTTTTTTCTCATCCTTTTCTGGTCACACCCTTTGTCCCATGGCTGAATCAGGGTAAGGGTTGGGGTGCCTGGAACTCAGCACTCACCAGGTCACTCCAAAGTTTGTTTTCAGGATATTCCCTCTGGGTCACAATCATTTCCTGAGTAGTTGATCCACCAGTAACAGATGTCAGGGTTGTTGCTCCATGGTAAGCAAGTCAGAGCACTTTTCTGCCCCACCTTCAAGATTGTGGTGGGGTGCTTCTCTTGTCCTCTTCCATGGGACTTTACCTCTGAACTCCCTCTGCAGCCCCTGCTACTATGTCGTGCCAGGCACTGAAGTGGTGAGGCAAAGCCAGGAGCCGGCAGTCTCTCTCCTGCTGCAATGGTGAAGGAGAGTCTGGGATGATGATTTGTCCCCACTGCTTTTTCACAGAAAAAGATTTTGTCGTTTAAAAAAAATAATGGCACTAGGCTTCTGACACCTTTGTAGTTTTCATGTCAGAATGACCTGTCTTAACATTCATTTCAGAGTTCCAAATGGAATCATAGGACCTAAACCATTAGTACTTCTACCTTATTTACAGGCCCATGAAGTTTATCCCTTAACTCTATAATTCCTTCACTTTAATGACCCAGAAGCATAATTCTATTTTAAAAAATAATTCTAATCAGTTGAACTAATTAAACATAAATAAATGACATGCCAAAATTTGTGGGATATAAATAAGGCAATTGTTAAAACATAATAGGAAATATTTACAGTAGAAAATAAGAAAGGTCTTAAAATCAATGACTAGAGCTTTCACTTTAACAAACCAGAAAAAAAGAATCAATTAAAAATAATCAAAAATAAGAAATTTTAAATATGTGATTAGGTATCTATAAAATAAAAAAGAAATAAAAGCAAAAGCTTGCTTATTGAAAAGATGATAAATAAATAGATAATTGATCTATATAAGTAGATAAATAAAGACAATTACCAACATTAGAAATAAGAGAAAGGATATAACTATAGAATGCACAGATATCAAAAGGGTAATAGATTGAAAAATAATGCTAATAATTTTGGTGACATATAAAAAGTAAAAAATTCTTTTGAAAAAACAAAAAGCAAAAACCCACTAAAAGAGATAACTGAGAAAACCCTAAATTTTTCTTTTAAATAAAATTTTTTCTCACAAAGAAAATTTCATGCTCAAACAGTTTCACTGGAGAATACTCTCAAACATTTAGGAATGAAAAAAATTCATTCTACACAAATCCTTCCAGAAAGTAAAAGTTAAATAGAAACTCCCAAACTCATTTTATTAGGCCAACATTATCCTCAGAAAAATCTAGAAAAAGACATTACATGAAATTAAAATTGCAAATCAATATCTATAATAAATTTAGACACAATTTAAAAAATTTTAGCAGGCCGGGCTTGGTGGCTCAGCCTGTAATCCCGCGCCTTTGGGAGGCTGAGGTGAGTGGATTGCCTGAGCCGCGGGTTCGAGACCCGCCTGGGCAGCGAGACCTCATCTCTACAATAAATCAAAAAATCAGCCGGGCGTGGTGGCGCATGCCTGTAATTCTGGCTACTTGGAATGCTGAGCGGAATGATCGCCGGAGCCCAGCAGGTTGAGGCTGCGGTGGCCGGAAGCGGCCACTGCACTCCAGTTTGGGCGACCAAGTGAGACTTCAACTCAAAAAAAAAAAAAATTTAGCAAATTGAATCTATTTACTCTAAGAATGACTATGATAACACACCATGACCATGCAAGGTTTTCTTCATGAAAAGAAAGATGACATAATATTACAAGAACCAAAAGAGTAATGATATTAAGATAATAAAATAAAAATTATATGATAGATGAAGAAAAATATTGGACATTAAGCATCTATTCATATTAAAATTTCTGAACAAGAAATAAAAGAAATCTTTTTCAATTTCTTAAAAGACAAATATTAAAAAAATCTACCAAGAACAACATATTTAATTTTGACAAACAATAGTTTTCTCCTAAAAGCAGGAACAAGGCCAAAAAGTTCAGTTTTTTTACTTTTTTACTATATTTTACTTGAGGTTATAAGTAGTGCAACTTGGCAAGGAAAACAAAAAATATACAAATTAAAAGAGGTAAAAACTGTCTTTCCTCACACAGGACATATTTGTTTATGTAAGAATTTGCAAAAAGTTTTTAGAAAAGTTCATAGACCTAATATATGAGTTTGGCAAGGTTGCATGGTAAATAGTTTTAAATGTAATCAGGTGTATATCTATGTACTACCAACAAAATATAAGTAATCTAAGTAAGCAAAATGTCTGAGGTTGTATCTGGGATGTCTCAACTCTGCAGGGTGCCAGGCTTGCATAGGATCTTCATTTTTGCCTTGTAGACAAGGAGTGAGTGCTACTGACACACAGTTCCCCTCCTTCCAGTCATGCATGGATCTTCAGTCTCACATGGAAGGAGACCTGCTGGAGCCTACATGGAGCCGGGATCCCACCTGGCCTCAGAACACCTATTACCAGTAAATACCTGAGAATACTTTCTCACCAGTGGTATATGGTGGCTGCCTTCCTAGCCAGGAAAACTCACCTGCCAGTTGCACTCACTTGGTTCCTGACTTCAGTGTCTGGCAGCCAGACATCCTCCCAGACCAGAAAAGTTTGCCTGCCAGCCTCACACACCCAAAATATGGGTCATGTTTCTATGCAATCTGCTGCTTTTAAGTTGTGAGCACCACCTTTGATGGGAGAGGAGAAACTGTGAAAGGCACCTGGAAGCCTTGTTTCCCAGTAAAAAACAAAATTCTGGTAGTTCTGCCAACTGCTGAAGGCCCATCCACCCTCCTGATCCCCAGAAAGAGCTGGCAATGAGGATCAGAAAGCAGTCTAGCCAGACTGAGCACAGGAAAAAAACAAAACAAAACAAAACTCTGCAAAAGGTCGCTAAGAGATCTGAGCAAAGTCCAGCAGGAGTAAATTCTCTCTCTCTCTCTCTCTCTCTCTCTCTCTCTCTCTCTCTCTCTCTCTCTCTCTCCCCCTATGTGAACTATTTTGAATGACAGAAAAGGCCCTAGGGAAGGTAGACTGTATCTAAAGTCAAAGCAACAAACTGAAAAATAATAATAAAAAGAGAATAGTTGCTCCTCACAGATGAGGAAGAACCAGAAAAAAAAAAAAAAAAAAAGCAAGCAAAAACTGGCAACCCTCAAAGTCTTAAAAAGGTATAAACTACAAATTCCCCAAACAATGGAATCTACCCAGAATGGTCTATTCATGATGACAGACACTGAATTCAGACAATACATAGCAAAATAGTTAAGGAAAATCATGAGAAGTTGGAAGCAAAGACCACCCAGGCAACAAAAGCCATGCAGGAAGTAAAAAGTAAGCTTACCAATATAAGAAAGGTCCAATCTGAAGTCCTGGAGATGAAAAGTTTCTTTTTGAAACTTCAAAGCCCAATAACAAGCCTAAAGGAAGCAGAATCAATTAGGTAAAGAATCTTAAAGCTTGAAATTCAAAATATTGAACTAAACCAATCTAACAAAGACAAATAGAAAATATTCAAAAAGAATGAGCAAAGCCTAAAAGAGGTGTTGGATGAGATAAAGGAACCAAAATTATGATAAATTGGCATTCCCCAAACAGCAAGAAAATTTGAGAGCACTCTGGAATAAGACTTCCTTCCATAGGTCGCCTAAGAAAATTTCCCTTATTTGACTAGAAAGATGACCATTCAAACTCAAGATATTCGGAGAAACCCTGCAAGGTATTACATGAGAAGACCATCCCTAAGACACATATAATCCATCTCCAGAAGGTAAGTACAAAAGAAAACAATCCTAAAGGCAGATAGAGAGAAGGGTCAGACTACCTGCCAGAGAAGATCCATCATAATTGCAGCTTTTCAGCAGAAACCCTGCAAGTTAGAAGAAACTGGAGTCCCATTTTTGCTGTTCTTACAAATAAGCAATTCTAGCCAAGAATTTTCTACCTCACCAAGCTAAGCTTCATCAATGATGGAGAATTAAAATCCATTCCAGACATCCAATACCTAAGAGAACACACCACCTCCAGACCATCCTTTTAAGGAGACCCTTAAGAAAGCTTTGAGTACAGAAATTTAAAAATGGTTACATCCATCACAAAAGAACAGGCAAGCAAAGGGCTAATAGAGCATACAGATCATCCAAAGAATCTATCTATATATAATAAAAACAAAGCAACTTCTTGAGAGACTTATGACAGAGATAAACCCTCACATATCAATAAAGTTGTACGTGAATAGACTGAATTAATGCACCGCTAAAAAGTCATAGAAGAGCAAACTGAAAAAAGAAACATGATCCAACATTCTGCTAGCTCCAGAATATTCATCTCACTGCAAAGGACACCCACTGGCTCAAGGTATAGTTCTGAAAAAATGACCTTTCAGGTAAATGGAAAACAAAAGAGAGGAGAAATAGCTATTCTTATATCAGGCTACACCTGTGCAGCTGAATCCTATGAAAGGTCAATTTATAGTTGTTTTAGGAATTGCCACACTGCTGTCCATAGAGGTTGAACTAGCTTAAACTACCACCAGCAGTGCAAAGTTTTCTTTTCTCCACACCTGCGCCAGCATCTGTTGTTTTTTTGACTTATTAATACTAGCTCTTCTTACCAGAGTTAGGCGGTATCTACTTGTAGTTTTGATTTGCATTTCACTGATTAGTGAGGCTGAGCAGTTTTTCATGTGTCTGTCTGTTGGCTGCTTGTATGTCTGCCTTGGGAAGTGTCTGTTAATATACTTTGCCCACTTTTCTTTTTCTCCTTTCACTTTGAGTTCCTTGTAGATTTTGGATGTTAGACCTTTGTTAAATAAATAGTTTGCAATTTTTTTCTATCCTGTGGGTTGTTTCTTTACTCCCTTGATGGTTTGTTTATTTTGCTGTGTGAAAGCTTTTAAGTTTATGAGGTCTCACATGTCTATCTTAGCTCTTATGGTACTCAGTTTTGGGTACTTGGTAATGAATTCCTGGCCTATCCTGATGTTATAAGGGGGTTTCCTACATTTTCTTTTAGGATTCTTATAGTTTTAGGTTTCACATTTAGGTCTTTGATCCATTTAAAATTGATTTTTTGTATATGATGATAGGTAGGGGTCCAGTTTCATTCTTCTGCATGTGGTTAGTCAGTTTTCAGAAAACCATTTTCTAAATATGGTCTTCCTTTCCCAACGATTGTCATTGGTGATTTTGTCAAATAATATTTGGTTGAGAGTCCGTGTTTTTACTTCCAGAATCTCTGTCCTGTTTTATTGATCATTGTGCCTATTCTTGTCCCAGTGTCATGCCTTCTTGGTTACTGTATCTTTGAAATTAAGTTCAAAGTCTGGAAATGTGATACATCCTACTTTGTTCCTTTCACTGAGGAGTGTTTTGCCTATTTGTGCTCTTTTTTGTTTTCATATGAATTTCTGTTTCTGGATCTCTGAAAAATAATGTTCACAAATTGATGGGTATTGCATTGAATCTGTAAATTGTCTTGGGTAGAATAAGCATCTTAACAATATTGATCTTTCAATTCATGTACGTGAATTTTTTTTCATTTGCTTGATTCAGCCTTGACTTCTCTGAGCAGCACTTTGTACTCCTTGTTGTAGAGTTCTTTCACTTCTCTGGTTAGGTGAATGCCAAGGTATTTCATTTTTTGTGGTTATTGTGAATGCAAATGTATGCTTTTCCTTTTTCTTTTTAAAATTTGGTTCTCTGCCTGCTTGTAGCTTGTGTATAGAATTGCAACTATCTTTTGCATATTGGTTTGGTACCTGAGATTTTACCAAAATAATTTATCAGTGGAAGGAGGCTTTGGACAGACTCCCTAGGGTTGACTTGGTATAGAATGATATTGTCTGCAAAAAGGAGTAGCTTTACTCTTTTTTTTCCTATTTAGATACCTCAGATTTCCTTCTCTTGTCTGATGGCTCTGGCTAGGACTTCCAGCACTATGCTGAATAGAATGAGTGAGAGTAGGCACCTTTGTCTCGTTCCAGATCTTAGGGAGAATTCTTTATGCTTTTTCCCCTTGAATAAAAGATTGGCCGTGGCTTTATCATAGATGACTTTTATTGTTTTAAGAAATACTCCTTCTATGCCTAGATGTTCAAGAGTTTTTATCAAGAAGGGATACTGGATTTTGTTGAATGTTTTTTTCTGTGTCTAATAAGGTAATCATGAAGTTCTTGGTTGTAAATCTGTTAATGTGCCAAATCACATTTATGGTCTCTTGAATACTGAACAAGCCCCACAACCTGGGAGTGAATCCCACCTGCTCATGGTGGATGACCCTTGAGATGTGTTGTTAGATACAATTTGCTAGAGTCCTGTTGATAATTCTTGCATCTATATGTATCAAGGAGATTATTCTGGAATTCTATTTTTTTGTTAAGTCTTTGCCAGGTTTGGGTATCAGTATGATGTTAGCTTCATAAAATGAGTTGAGAATTCCTTCATTCTTGATTGCCTGAAAGAAATACTTTCAATAAGATTGGTATATTCTCCCTATATATCACGAAGAATTCAGCTGGGAAGCCATCTAGTCCAGGACTTTTCTCGGTGAGGAGGATTCTTATGATGAATTTGATTTCCTGTATTTTTATTAGTCTGTTTAGAGTTTCAATTTCTTCTTCTATTAACCTCGGGAGATTGTATGATGTCAGAAAATCCTCCACTTTCTTTAGATTTTCTAGTTGATTTGCATACAGATGTTCATAGTTATCCCTGGAAATCTTGAATTTATTTAGGGTCAGTTGTGACGTATCATTTTAAATTTCTAATTGTGTTTATTTGGAATAAATACTGTCTGTCTCTTTTTCTCAATGTGTCCAGGGGTCCATCAATCTTATTTATCCCTTGAAAGAAGAAGCTTTTTATTTTTCAACATTATTTTATTATAAAGATGTGGGGTACAATTCCGGATTAGGTACATAAGTAATGTATATGCAGCTGAAGTTTGGACCTCCAACTTTTCCTCACTTTTCCAGGTTTGTGACAAAGTACCCTTTGTGTTGATATGTGCTCTCCTCCTTCCTCTCTCCCCTGGCAGTGTCCCACAATTGCTGATCCTTCTCTTGTGTTACTGTAATTAATGTTCATATCCTACTTATGAGTGAGAAGATGTGGTATTGGTTTCTTGGTTTCTGTGATAGATCACTAAAAATGTTTGTCTATAATTCCATCCAATTTGCCAGGAAATTGATGATTTTGTTTTTCTTTATGGCTGTGTAATATTTCACCATATATATGTACCACATTTTTAAATCCAGTCTGCTTTTGATGGGCAAGTTTGGTTCAATACTTTGGGTATTGTAAATAGTGGAACAACACACATACATGTGCAGGAAGGTTTTTTTTTTTTTTGTAGAACAATTTGTGATTCTTTGGATATATTCCCAGAAAAGAGTGTGATGGATAGTATGGAAAGTCAAGTTCTAGTTCTTTTAGATATTGCAACACTATTTTCCATAAAGTTGAATAAGTTTGCACTCATACCAACATTATAGAAGTATCCCTTTTCTACACAACAGAGCCAGCATCTAATTTTTTAATTAATGATGGCCATTCATACTGGGGCAAGGTGGTATCTCAGTGTGATTTCGATTTGCATTTCTCTGATAATTAGTGAGGCTGAGCAGTTTTAAATTTATCTTTTGGATGCTCCAATATCTTATTTCGAGAATTGTCTTTCCATATTCTCTGCACATTTCAAAAAGTTATTTATTTTAAATATGTGGGGTGTAATTCAGGGTTCATTATGCAGCTGCCCTTATTGATGAGGTGTGTACCTATGTTCAATGTACAAATGTTCTATGTACAAATGTCCTATGTACAAATGTTCATTATGCAGCCGCCCTTGTTGATGAGGTGTGTACCTCTGCTTCCCTGGCAGTTTTCCACTACTGACAATCCTGCCCTTGCCATCCCCAGGCAGTTTCCCATTACTGCCTATCCCTTTCTTATAGTATTACCATAGTTGTTCAAAGTCCGCTTATGAAAGAGAACATGTGATACTCAGTTCTATGATTCTGTGATAGATCACTCAGTATTATAGCCTCTAAGTCCATCCAAGATGCTGCAAAGTTCATAATTTTGTCCTTCTTTATGGCTGCATAACATTCCATCGTGTATACATACCACATTTTTTTATTCAGTCCTCTTTTGATAGGCAACACAGTTGGTTCCATGTTTTTGCTATTGCAAATAATGCCTCTGAACATTTTTAATAGGGCTAGTTTTCTTTCTTTCTTTCTTTCTTTCTTTCTTTCTTTCTTTCTTTCTTTCTTTCCTTCCTTCTTTCTTTCTTATTTTTTTTGAATTGAAGTCTCACTCTGTCACCCAGACTGGAGTGCAGTGGCACGCACCTAGCCACCACAGACTTGACCTGCTGGGCTCTGATGATCCTTCCACTCAGCCTTCCAAGTAGCTGGAACTACAGGTATGCGCTACCACACTCGGCTAATTTTTTTTTTTTTTGTAGACATGAGGTCTCGCCAAGTTACCCAAATGGATCTTGAACCCACAGGCTCAGGCAATCCATTCACCTCAGTCTCCCAAAGCGTGGGATTACATGGTTAAGCCACCAAATCCGGCCTCTTTCTTTAATCTCTTTTGAGTTACTTGTAGATCCTGTTTGTTAGGCCTTTTTCGGATATAAAATTAGCAATTTTTCCCCATTCTGTGGATTGCCTCCCTGCTCTCTTGATGGTTTCTTTCATTGTGTAAAAACTTTTCAGTTTGATGAGGTCCCACATGTCTATCATTTTTATGGCATATGCTTTTGGAAGTTTGATCAAGAATTGGTTGCTTACTTTAATGTACATAAGGGTGTTTCCTGTGTTTTCTTCTAAGATTATTATAGCTTGAGGTTTTACATTTAGGTCTTTGATCCATTAAGTGTAGATTTTTGTATATAGTGATAGGTAGGTGTCTTATTCCATTCTTTTGCATTCAGTCAGTCAATTTTCTCAGCGTCATTTGCTAAATAAAGTCTCCTTTCCCCAGTGGTTATTACTGATAACTTTTTCAAAGATGAGTTGGTTGAGAAATCAACTTTTTGCTTCTGCACTTTCAATCCTGTTCCATTGGTCTGCATGCCGATTCTTGCACCAGTACTAGCTTGGTTTGATTATTGTTGACTCATAGTAGAGTTTAAAGTTTGTGATAACCCTCACTTTGCTCCTTTTGTGGAGGATTGTTTTGGCTATTCATGCATTTTTTGTTTTCATATAAATTTCTCTTTTGTTATTTTAAGGTCTGAGAAAAATGATGTGGGTAATTTGATGGGTATTATGTTGAATCTGTAGATTGTCTTGGGTTGGATGCATGTCTTGAGAATATTGATTCTTCCAATCCATGAGCATGGAATGGTTTTTCATTTGTTTTTGTCATCTTTGGTGTTCAAGGTTTTGTAGTTCTTGTTGTAAAGGCCTTTCACAAGGCAAGACAGTGACAGATCTGGTGGGAGCATGAAAGTCTCTGAGTAAAAATCTCTGCAAGAGTGATTGTCCATAAAGACAGTTTGCATAAGTGGAGACCTGCATTGGCCCCCTCAGCTCTGTTCAACCTCTAACTTGGGACTCAGAGGTGACTATCACACCCCACCAGGGTTGAACATTGCTGATCCAGAGAGGAAACTTCAGGAGTGGACATAGAGTTATGGACACTGCACCCTCATGCTGGACCAGGCACAAACATGTTGGATATGAGTGGAGGACTTGGTGGAAGTAGCAACAGACTAGTTGGGTGAGTCAGATCCTGACTCACCCTCCTCTCACAGCAGCCTGCAGGGCTAAGAGCCACCCTATCAGTCTGGGTAGAGAGCAGAGGGGAGGAGTTGGAGACCAGAGCCCACTTCCTACAGAAGCAGCTGCCAGAAGCCATGGCAGTGCTTGGGAAATGAACCTGAAGTTCCATAAACGACCACAGAGGGAGCTCTTTTTTCCCCTCTGTTTTTGTTTATGTTTTGTTTTTGCTTTTTATTTGGTGTTTTTTAGTTTTTCTGTATGCATATGGGTATTTTTGAGGGAGAGTGCATCATCAGGCTTTTTTGTTTGTATGCTTTTGTTTTTTATTGTTTTTCTTGTTTGTTTATTCATTAGTTGATGTGCCTGTTTTCCTCCTCTTTCTCCTCTGTCTTCATCTTCCTTTAGTCTCCCATCTTCCCTTTTCTGCTCTTCCACTTTTACTTATCTTATTTTGCTCTCAGGGGGGCATATATAGGACCCCACTGCATAGAAAGATTATAAGGTAGTGGGAAATGGGCTCCAGGGGTCCCACATATCTTTCAGTGGATGCTGTGACCTATAGATAGCTTCTGAACCACAGCTGTCCCCATCACACCTTAATCAAACCTCAAAATAGCGAAAAACAGACCCCCATCCCAGTCCATCTTCAAAACTGAACAAATTCAGAGGAACTACATAAGAAAGAATAGTAGATTGAGCAAACAGAATTGAAAGCTATCCCCCCATCACTGAACAACAAAATTAAAGAAGGAGAAGAAAAGGGGAGGGAAACCACAACAAATGAAGAAGAATCAAGGGAAGAATACAGGACCCATTCAGACTCCTGGGAAGACAGCACCTGAGAATACAGACTTCAGAACTCAAACAATGAAGAGCCCCTAGAATGACTGATCTGAAACCACAAACCCAGAGATCAAGATATTTATAGAGAAAATGAATAGAAATGAGGGGAGACAAGAGGAAAGAATGAAGGAGATGATAACTTAGTTGATTGGAATAAAGAATACAGTAAATAAAATAAATAATAAGTTGACAAGCATGGAAAGCAGACTTAAGCAAGCAGAAGAAAGAATCTCAGAGCTTGAGGACCAAAATGTGGAACTAACCCAGACTGTTAAAAAGATAGAAAAGAAAGCTAAAGATGATGAAACAAAACATGCAAGAGTTGTGCAATTATATCAAGAGGCTGAGTCTAAGATTAATTGGCATTCTTGAGGCAGATGGAGAAACAGAGGTTGCCCTGAAACAAACATTCCATGAAATTATCCAAGAAAACTTCCCTGATCTCATCAGAGAAATGAGCATTCAAACACAAGAGATTTGGAGAACCCCTGGAAGACATCAAATGGGACCAACTCCTAGACAAATAGCAATCTGCTTACACAAAGTAGGTATAAAAGAAAAATTCTTGAGAGCAGCAAGAGATAAAGGTCACACTAGCTACTGTGAATGACCAATTAGAATAGCAGCAGACTAATCTACAGAAACACTTCAGGCTAGAAGAGACTGGAGTCTGATCTTCAAAGTTCTCAAAGATAAACAATTCCAACCAAGAATTTCCTACCCAACTAAGCTAAGCTTCATCAGTGATGGAGAATTAAAATATTTCTCAGACATTCGTTCCCTAAGAGTTTATGCTACCCCCATGTCAGCTCTACAAGAAATGCTTAAGAAAGTTTTAAACACAAAAGAAGGAAAAAGAAAAGAATGACCCCACATTCTTCCCAAGAATACAGAAAAAATATTCAAAATACAAACATATATGAACCTAAATTTCAAAAGAAAACACACAAACAAATAAAATAAAAAATTCAATAAGAACCCCATAACAAGGATAAACTCTCACATCTCAATATTTAACCTGAACATGAATAGACTGAATGTACCACTGAAAGGCAAAGAATGACAAACTAGATAAAAAGAAATGATAAAACAATATGTTGTCTTCAGGGGACTCCCCTCGCCAGAATGAGCATTCACAGACTCAGAGTAAGAGGATGGAAAACAATTTACCAGGCAGTGGAACATACACAAAAAAGCAGGAGTTGTGACCTTAGTATAAGACAAGAGATCTTTTAAGTTGTTAAAAATTAAAAAAAGACACAGAAACAAACTACATAATGATAAGTGGTTCAATCCATCGACATGAAATATTCATCCTAAACATATATGCACAACATAGGAACACTAATCTTTATAAAGCAACTTCTAGGTAAACTAAAAAAATACATTGACTCAGACATTATTATAGATGGGGATTTAAATACCCCACTAACAACCCTAGGTAGATCATCAAGGCAAAAAATCAACAAGGAGATCTGGAACCTCAACTTGATGTCTGATCAAATGGACTTAATAGATACATTCAGAGCACTCCACCAACAACCACAGAATACACATTCTACTCATCACCACATGGAATGTACTCCAAGACCAATCACATCCTTAGACATAAATCAAGAATAAACAAATTCTATAAGATTGAAATACTGCCATGCACCTTCTCAAATCACAGAAGAATAAAAATAAATATCAATACCAACAAAGCTACCCCCAAACCTACAAGGACATGGACACTAAGCAGCATGATGCTGACAAACTTCTGAGTCAACACAACAAATCACAGGAGAAAGTAAAAGATTTCTGGAAACAAATGAAAATAAAGACACAGTTTACCAAAACCATGAAAGCAGTACTGAGAGAGGAGTTAATTTCTTTACGAACACACATCAAGAAAATGAAAAGATCACAAGTTAACAGTTTAACAAATCACGTAAGAGAGCTGGAAAGACAAGACCACCAAAACCCCAACTTCAGCAGAGAAATTCAGATCACAAAAGTAAAAGTCCAAATATAAGACATAGAAGACAATAATATCATTTAAAAAATCAATGAAACAAAAAGCTGGTTCTTTGAAAGTATAAACAAGAAAAAGAGACTGACCAAGAAAAATAGAGAAATTGGTCATGAAAAAGAGAGAAAAAAGCCCAAATAACACAATCAGAAAGGCAAAAGATCAAATCACAATAGATCCTAAAGAAATAGAAAAAATTATCAGAGATTACTATGCACACCTGTTGGGAGCCAGCCAAGGAGGCCCACTGAGCGTTAGGGATCAGGAAGGGTTGTGGACCCCGAGACCCCTAGGATGTGTTTGGGAGCCGTAGACCCCATTTTCCTCCTCCTTTTAGCATACAGCGCAAGTACCTAAAGGAACTCTGCTGATCTAAGCTGAAGGCTCTGTGACTGTGACAGGCATGACTCACTCTAGAAACCCATTGTTACTATTTCCCATAAAACTGTGGTTTTGACTTAGGTATTAGATATAATTCAAATTCAGGTCACATTTGGGAGCCTTTTATACATGATACATGCTTTTTTATAAGATTTAGAAGTATATTTGTAGAACTAGTATATACATTTAGAGAGCTGTTTCCAGCTTTAGATGATTATCTAGGGTTACCAGAAATGGCCCAGCATGAACTTTGGACTGGGCCACGTTCCTAAGGGCCTAGCATCCACTTTGGGCTGGGCTGCATTCTTTTAAACTGGTTCTTTAGTTACAATTAGTGCAGGTTTTTTCTACTTATAATAGAAACTGAATTTATTTTACTCACAGAAAGTATTTTAGAATAGGTCATTGATTGTACATGAGGGAATTATGTTAGTTCAAGCATGATCAAACATGATACTTTAAGGTTTTATAAGAATACAGCTAACGTTAGAAATTTCATTGTTCCCACTTTCTACTAATTGTGATTTTGGCTTTAACACTATTACAGTTTGTATTTGGGTTTATTTTAGAAGCTTTGTTGCTAATGATCAGCCTTATATATCAGGATTAGGAATTAGAAACTTTTATAGAAATTAAGATAGATACATAGGATTTTAGAATAGCCATTTTGTTAAGAGATCATAATTAATTGTTCCTGGAAATGGCCCAGCGTGATCTTTGGACTGGGCCACATTCTTTAGGAAATGGTCTGACCTATAATTAAGAGTTTTTTATAGTACAGGTAAAGTTAGCACAGAGTAGAAAGGTATTAGGATTTAAGTCAGTCATTAGGTGTTGGGTTTGCATAAGTTTTAGAAGTTATTGATTATTATGATTTTATGATGTTAGAATTGTTGTATTGCCTTTGAGGAACATAAACCAAGCATAAGGAACAGGGAGATAACTTTGGGATTGTCTTTCCTCATGCTTGGGAAAATGCCTGGTGGATGGGGGACGCACCTCATCCATCTGGCTTTGCATTCACGTAATAGTCTTGTGATTTGATTGGAATTGTTCTTCCTCATGTTTAAGAAAACACCTGGTGGGTGAGGGGGGATACGCCTCATCCACCTGGCCTTATGTTCATGTGAAAGTCTTGTGATTTAACATGTGAAAATTTGGGATAAAAGACTCACGGCTGATCCCAATAAACATCTTCTGCTCATTTTACTGAACAGTTGTCCACTTTCTTTCTTTCTCTTTCTTCCTCTTTATATCTATGCCTCCATCTTGCTTTCTTTTAATATCTATCTCTACTACAGAATCGGCTTCTGCACTAGACAGAGTCCAGCCTCTTTCCTTCTCCCCCTTTCTCTTTCTTTTTATTTCTCCAGAATAATCGCCGATGCTGCCCCACCTTCCAGGGACCCTCTAAATCTCTTTTGGGGGGCTGGCCCCCCATACACACCTATGTGGAAACAAACCTGAAAACCCAAATGAAATGGAGGAATTTCTAACGTTACACAACCTCCCAAGGTTGAAACAGGAAGAAATTGATACCTTAAAGAGACCAATAACAACCCAAGAAATAGACTCCATCAAAGAAAATTGCTCACAAAAAAAAAAAAAAGCCCTGGACCAGATGACTTCCCAGTGGAGTCCTACAAAACATACAAGGAGGAGTTGATACCAATCCTACTGAAAATATTCCAAGCAATTGAGAAAAATGGAACTCTACCCAAGTCATTTGATGAAACTAACATTTCACTGATATACAAACCAAGTAAAGATCCAACAAAAATAGAGACCTACAGGTTACTATCCCTGATGAACAGAGATGCAAAAATACTCAACAAGATTCTAGTAAATCAAATGCAATAACATGCCTCAAAAATTATCCACCATGACAAGGCAGGCTTAATTTCTGGGCTGATTCAACATCCATAAGCCGATAAATATAATTAAATACATCAAGAGGTATAAAATTAGGGATTGCATGATTATATGCAGAAAAAGCTTTTGATAAAATCTAGCATCACTTTTCGATAAAATCCTTGAACACCTAGGCATTGAGAGAATATACCTAAAAATAGTAGGAAACATCTGCAATAAAACCACAGCCAACATACTGCTAAATGGACAGAAATTAGAAACATTTCCCCTGAAAACCAGAACAACATGAGACTGCCACCTACACCTTTCTTGTTCAAAATAGTGTTGGAAGTCCTAGCTAGAGAAATGAGACAAGAGAAGGAAATCAGGAGTATCTAATAGGGAAAAAGGAGGTTAAGCTATCCCTCTTTGCTGACGATATGATTTTACCTCAAAAAACCAAGAGAATCTCTCAAAAACCTCTTTGCACTGATAAAGAACTTTGACAAAGTCTCAGGTAAAAAATCAAGTGCAAAGACCATATCTTTCTTAAACACCACCAACAAACAGGCATACAAGCAAATAAAAATCACAATCCCATTCAAAATAGCCACAGAAAAATATGAAATATCTCAACATATTCATAACCAGAGAAGTGAAAGACCTTTACACTGAAAACTACAGAACATTGCTCAAATAAATCAAAGAAGATACTAACAAATGGAAAAATATTCTATGCTCATAGATTGGAAGAATCAATATTGTTAAGAAGTCCATCCTATCCAAGGCAAGCAACAGAATTAATGCAATACTCACTAAATTACCAGCATGATTCTTCACAGACCTGGAAACAACAATATAGAAATTCATATAGAATCATAAAAGACCATGAAGCAAAAACAATCCTCAGCAAAAGAAACAAAGCAGGATCTAGCACACTTCCAGACTTTAAACTTTATTATAATGCTACAATAATTAAAACAGCAAGGTTTTGACACAGGAAGAGGCATATAGACCAACAGAACCGAATAATTTCCCATCCAATTCATCTTTGACAAAGCCTCCACCAATCACCACTGGGGAGAAGAGAACCTATTCAGTTAATGGTGCTGGGAAAACTGGCTGCCCACATGCAGAAGATTGAAACAGGATGCCTATCTATCACCATACACAGAAATCATCTCTAAGTGGATCAAAAACCTAAATGTAAAACCTCAAACTATAAGAACCTAAAAAATTAAGGAGAAAACCTTATGGAAATTGGACCAGTGACCAATTTCTCATTAAAATCCAAGTGCCCATGCCATAAGAGATAAGATAGACAAGTGTGACCTCACCAAACTGAAAAGCTTCTGCAAAGCCAAAGAAACAATCAAGAGAGTAGGAATACAGTCCACAGACTGGGAAAAAATATTTGCCAACTGTATGACTGACAAAGACCTAACATCTAGTATCTAAAAGGGACTCAAATACCCTGAAAAGAAAAAAAAAAAGATACAGTCCCATTACAAAGTGGGCAAAAGATATGAATAGACAGTTTTCAAAAGAAGACATATGAACAGCCAACAGATACATGAAAAAAATATTCAGCCTCATTAATCATCAAATAAATTCAAATTAAACTATACTGCGTTACCACCTAACTCCAGTCAAGATGGCCATCAACAATAACTCAAGAAACAACACATGCTGGAGAGGATGAGGCAAAAAGGTAACATTTCTACATGGTTGGTGGGAGTGTAAATTAGTACAATCTTTGAGGAAAATAGTGTGGCAATTCTCAAAAGATCGAAAAATCAATCTACTATATGACTCAGCAATCCCCTTCTGGGAATATACCTGCAGGAAATAAAATCACTCTATAAAAAAGACACCTATACATGCATGTTTATTGCAGCATTATTCACAATAGCACAAACATTTAACCAACTGTGCTGTCCATTGAAAGTAGATTGCATTGAAAAGATGTGCTGCTACATATATACAATGAAATAGTATGCAGCCATAAAGACAGGCAAAATTATGAACTTCATAGCAACTTGTATGGAATTAGTATCTCTAATACTCAGTGATCTTTCACAGAAAAAAAAAAACTGAGTATCACATGTTCTCACTCATAAGTGGACCTTGAACAACTGTTGTAATACTATAAGAAAAGGATTGACAGTAGCAGAAAACTGCAGGGTATGGGGGGGCAGAGAGGTGGGATTGTCAGTAGTGGGAATCTGCCTGGCAATTTGACGGGGAGGGGGGGAAACACCTCATCAACAGGAGTACCTACATAATGAATATTTGTATACCTATCTCTGAATTGTACCCCACAATTTAAAAAAAAAAATTAAAACAAAATTTAAAAATGTAGATCTGGAACCTCAACTCAACACTCGACCAAATGGACTTGACAGACATCTACAGAACACTTCACTCACTACTGTAGAGTATACATTCTACTCATCAGCACATGGAACATACTCCAAGACTGACCACATTCCTGGATATAAATCAAGCAGAAACATATTTCAAAGAAAACAAAATAATAGCAAGCATCTTCTCAGATCCCAGTGGAATAAAAATATTGCATCCAACAAGATCCTCCCAAAACCCACATATCAAGAAACCCAAAAGATTACAAATAAACAGCCTAACATCACACCAAAGGGAGTCAGAAAGTCAAGACCTCCAAAATCCTAACCTCAGCAGAATGAATCAGATCACTAAAATAAAACTGCAGCTGCAGGGCATAAATACAAAAGTGTTATATAAGCAATCAACAAGAAAATAGCTGGTTTTCTAAGAGGATAAATGAGATTGACAAACTCCCTAGCCAGACTGACTAATAAAAAGAGAGAGAAAACACAAAGTAATACTATTAGAAACTCAAAAGATGAAGTTACAACTGACCAGGATGAGATTCAAAAAACATCAGAGAATACTGTGCACATTTGTATCAAAATAAACTTGAAAGCCTATAGGAAATGAAAGATGTTTTGATGTCACACAACCTTCCAAGTTTGAAACAAAAGAAATTGAAACCCTAAACAAACTAATAATCCAAGAAATTGACTTTGTTCTAAGAAATCTACCTAGAAAAAAAGCCCCTGGACCAGGTAGCTTTTCACCTGAATTCTACAAAACATGCAATGATGGACTGATACCAGTCTTATCAAAAGTGTTCTGGGAAACTGAGAAAGATGGAACTAATACCCAAAGTTGGCAAAGATCCAACAAGGAAAGAGAATTACAGGCCAATCTCATTGATCAACATAAATGCAAAAATTCTCAACAAGATACCAGCAATTTAGATGCATTAACGTATCTCAAGAACTATCTACCATAAACATTCAGGCTTCATGCTGGGGATACAGGGCTGGTTCACCATTTGCAAGACCATAAACACAATTCAATATGGTTACAGATGTAAAAACAAGAACCAAATGATTATATAATTAGATGCAGCAAAAGCTTTCAACCAAATCCAGAAACTATTGTTGACAAAAAACTTTGAACACTTAAGCATAGAGGGAACATTGCTTAAAATAGTAAAAGTCAACTATAATAAATCCATATCTAACATATTTCTCAATGGACAGAAGTTAGAAGCATTCCCCCTGAAAACAAGAATAAGACAAGGTTGCTCACTCTACCCCTCCTTTACATAGTGCTGGAAGTCTTTACTAGAGCAATCAGACAACAGAAGGAAATCAGTGGTATTCAAATAGAAAAAGAGGAAATTATCCCTCTTTGCAGGCAATATGATCCTATGCCTTGAAGACGCAAGGGAGTCTGTCTAAAGTCTCCTTGCTTTAGAGGTCAAAAACATCCTTGCACTGATAAATGACTTTGCTAACACTTTAGGGTATGAAATCAACAAGCAAGAGACAGTTGCATTTCTATACTCCAGCAACAAACAGAGAAGCAAATAAAAATTCCAATCCCAGATGGGCTCGGTGGCTCAGCCTGTAATCCCAGCGCTTTGGGAGGCCGAGGTGAGTGGATTACCTGAGCCCGCTGGTTCGAGACCCGCTTGGACAACTTGGTGAGACCTCATCTCTACAATAAATCAAAAAAATTAGCCGGGCATGGTAGCGTGTGCCTGTAGTTCCAGCTACTTGGAAGGCTGAGGCAGAAGGATCTCCGGAGCCCAGCAGGTCGAGGCTGCAGTGATAATCCAACTCAAAAAAAAAAAAAATCCTATTCACAATAGCCATGTAAAATAAAATTCCATGGCATTTTACTAACCAGAGAAGTGCAAGACTTTTCAGCGACTGTTATTTCTTGAGTTATTGATGATGACCATTCTGACTGGAATTAGGTGGTATCTCAGTGTAGTATTAATTTGCATTTATTTGATGACTAGTGAGGCTGACCATTTTTTAATGTATCTATTGGCTGCTCCTATGTTTTCTTTTGAGAACTGTCTATTCGTATCTTTTGTCCACTTTGTAATAGGGCTATTTTTTTGTTTGTTTGTTTTCGGCATGTTTGAGATCCTTGTAGATCCTAGACGTTAGGCTTTTGCCAGACATAGAGCTGGCAAATATGTTTTCCCAGTCTGTGGGCTGTCTCCCTGCTCTCTTGATGGTTTCAATGACTTTGCAAAAGCTTTTCAGTTTGATGAGGTCCCACTTCTCTATCTTATCTCCTATGGCATGGGTACTTGGGGTTTTGATCAGGAATTGGTTGCCATCCAATTTCCACAAGGATGTCTCCTGCATTTTCTAAGGTTCTAATAGTTTGAGGCTTTACATTTAGGTCTCTGATCCATTTAGAGTTGATTTTTGTGTATGGGGGTAGGTAGGGGTCCTGTTTCAATCATCTGCTTGTGGTCAGCCAGTTTTCCCAGCACCATGTATTGAGTAGGTTCTCCTCTCCCCATTCGTTGGTGGTGGAGTCTTTGTCGAAGATGAGTTGGTTGAGAAATTGAGTTTTTGCTTCTGGAATCTCAATTCTATTCAACTGGTCTATATGTCTGTTCTTGTACCAATACCAGACTGTTTTGATTATTGCAGCTTTATAAAAAAGTTTAAGTCTGGAAGTGTGCTACCTCCTGCTTTTTTTTTTCTTCAGAGAATTGTTTTTACTATTCGTGTTCATTTGTATTTCCATATGAATTCCTGTATTGTTGTTTTTAGGTCTGGGAAGAATGTTGCTGGTAATTTCATGGGTATTATATTAAATCTGTAGATTACCTTTGGTAGAATGGACATCTTAACAATGTTGATTACTCCAATCCATGAGCATGAGCATGAAATATTTCTCTACTTGTTTGTGTCATCTTTGATTTATTTGAGCCGTGCTTTGTAGCTTTCATTGTAAAGGTCGTTCACATATCTGGTTAGGAAGATGCCAAGGTATTTCATTTTTTTGTGGCTATTGTAAATGGAATCGTGGTTTTTGTTTGAGTTTCTGTTTGTTTATTATTGGTTTATAGAAATGCAATTGTCTTTTGCACATTTATTTTATACACCGAGACTTTGCCAAAGTCCTTTATCAATGCAAGGAAGTTTTTTTTAACAGACTCCCTTGGGTTTTGAGGTATAGAATCATGTCATCTGCCAAAAGGGATAACTTAATTTCCTCTCTTCCTGTTTGGATAACCCTGATTGCCTTCTCTTCTCTGATTGCTCTAGCTAGGACTTGTAAAACTATGTTGAATAGGAGGGGTGAGAGTGGGCTTCCTTGTTGTTCCAGTTTTCAGGGGAAATGGTTCCAATTTCTGTCTATTTAGCAGTATACTGAGTATAGTTTTCTTATAGATGGCCCTTACTATTTTGAGGTATGTTCCATCTCTGCCTAGGTATTCAAGGGCTTTTATCAAGAAGGGGAACTGGATTTTATCAAAAGTTTTTTCTGCATCTAATGACATACTCATGTTTTTTTTTTTTTAATGCCTGTTGATATATTTAATTACACCTATGATCTTACAAATGTTGAGTCAGTTTTGCATCCCAGGGATGAAGCCTACTTGGTCATTGTGGATGATTTTTGAGATGTGTTGTTGAATCCAGTATGCTAGGATCTTGTTGAGAATTTTAGCATCTATGTTCATCAAGGATATAGGCCTGTAGTTCTCTTTCTTTGTTGGATCTTTACCTGGTTTGCATATCAATGTGATGTTGGGTTCATAAAATGATTTGGTAAGAGTTCCATCTTTCTCAATCACCTGGAATACTTTCAGTAGGATTGGTATCAGTTCCTCCTTGTATGTTGGAAATCCATCTGGTCCAGAGCTTTTTATTTTTTTTTGTAGGTAGTTTTCTTAGGACATAGTTAATTTCCTGGAATGTTATGAGTATATTTAGGGTCTTAATTTCTTCTTGTTTCAACCTGCAGAGGTTGTGTGATGTCAGAAAATCCTCCATATCCTTCAAATTTGTTTCCATACAAGTGTGCATAATAGTCTCTGATAGTCTTTTGTATTTCTTCAGGATCAATTGTGATTTTATCTTTTGTGTTTTTGATTGTGTTTATTTGGGCTTTTTCTTTCTTTTTCCTGGTCAGCCTAGTTGGGGGATCATCAATCTAGTTTATCCTTTCAAAAAACAAGCTCTTTGATTCATTGATTTTTTTGTGTGTGTTATCTTTTGGTCTTCTATGTCCCGGATTTGGGCTTTTATTTTGGTGAGTTGGATTCTTTTGTTGAAGTTAGAGTTTTGGTGGTCTTGCTTTTTCATCTTCTTTAGATGACTTGTTAGGCTGTTAACTTGTGATCTTTCCATTTTCTTTGTGTGTGTGTTTGTAGAAGTAGGAATTGCCCTCTTATTACTGCTTTCATGTCATGCCAGAGGTTTTGATAAGATATTTCTTCATTTTCATTTGTTTCCAGGTATCTTTTAATCTCTGTTTTGATTTCCATGTTTACCCAAGTATTGCTTAGCATTATGCTGCTTAGTGTCCAAGTCTTTGTGGGTTTGGAGGGAACTTTGTTGGTGTTTATATTTATTTTTATTCCATTTTGGTCTGAGAAGGTGCATGGCAGATTTTCAATCTTATGAAATTTGTTTAGGCTTGATTTATGTCCAAAGATGTGGTCGATCTTAGAGTACATTCCATGTGGTGATGAGTAGAATGTATATTCTGTGGTCATTGGTGAAATATTCTGTAGATATCAATTAAGTCCATTTGGTCAAGTGTCACATTGTGGTTCCAGATCTTCTTACTGATTTTTTGTCTCGATTATCTGTCTAGGGTTGTGAGTGGGGTATTAAAGTCTCCAGCTATGATAGTGTTAGAATCAATATCTTTTTAAAGTTTTCCTAGAAGTGGCTTTATAAAAATTGGTGCTCCTATGTTGGGTACATATATGTTTAGAATGGATATTTCTTGTTGAAATATACTATACTCAGTATACTGCTAAATAGACAGAAATTGGAACCATTTCCCCTGAAAACTGGAACAAGACAGGGAAGCCCACTCTCACCCCTCCTGTTATCATTACCTCCTTTTATCATTATATAGTGACCTTCTGTATCTTTTTAAATTTTTGATAACTTAAAGGGTATTTTGTCTGATATTAAGATTGCAACTCCTGCTTTTTTCTGTGTTCTGTTCACTTTAAATTTTGTTTCTCATCCTCTTACTTTGAGTCTGTGAGTTACCTTTCTGGTGAGATAAGTCTCTTGGAGATAATATATTGTTTCCTTATGATATTTTATCCATTTTCCATTCTATGTCTTTTCAGTGATGAGTAAGTTATTCTAGATTGAAATTGTTTATCTTTGAAAATTTTGAAGAATGGGCTCCAAGCTCTCCTAGCCTGAAGTGTTTCTGTAGATAAATCTGCTGCTATTCTAATTGGTCTTCCCCAGCATGTAGTCTGACATTTTCTCTTGATGCCTTTAGGAATTTTTCTTTTATACCTACTTTGTTTAGGAAAATAACTATGTGTCTAGGAGTTGGTCTTCTCATTTGTTGTCTTGCAGGGGCTCACTGAATCTCTTGTGTTTGAATGGTTGCATCACTGGTGAGATAAGGGATGTTTTCTTGTATAATTTCATAGAATTTTTGTTTCAAGGTGGTCTCTGTCTCTCTTTCTGCCTCAGAAAGTCCAATTACTCTTACGGCCGGCCTCTTGAAATATTCGTTCATCTCTTGAAGGTTTTGTTCTGTCTTTTTAAGCTTCTTTTCTAAGTTTTTGACAGTTTGGGTTAGTTTTATATTTTTTGGTCAAGCTCTAAGATTCTTTCTTCTGCTTGGCTAAGTCTGGTTTCCATGCTTATCAGTTTGCTATTTATTTCATTCACAGTTTTCTTTACTGCTCTTATCTCAGTTATCAACTCCTTTTTACTTTCCTCTTGTCTCTCTTCAATTCTTTTTAGTCTCTCTATTAACATCTTGATATATGGTTTTGTAGTTTGAGACCAGTTATTTTGGGAGCTTTTCATTGTTTGCATTCTTAAGTCTGTTTTCTCATTATCTGACCTCCCAGGGATCTGTATGAGACTCATATTCTTCTTTTGGTTTTTCTTCATTTGTGTAGATTTTCCTCCCCCCATTTTTTTCCTCTTCTTGCATTCTGTTTTTCAGGGATGGTGGGGTTGCTTTTATTTCTGTTTGTTCAATCTCCTATTCTTCCTTATGTGGATCCTCTGATTTTGTTCAATTCTGAAGCTGGACTGTGGATTGGGGGCTGTACTTTGTGAAGTTTTGAGATTTAATTGAAGGAGAAGCTGTAATTCAATATCTATCTGCAGATCTCTGTATTCACTGACAGGTGTGTGGTCACCCTGGAACCCACTTCCCCACTGCTTTACAATCTGTCCATGTAGTGTGGGTATAGATTTACTCCCTGAAATTAAAATGAGGTAAGAAATAGGAAAATAATGGGAAAAGAAAGGAGAGTGGCAAGAGGAAGGTGGAGAGAGAGAAGAGTAAGAGGGAAAACAGACCAACATACCAACTAACAAATGAAAAGAGACAATATGACTGAAAAGAGTAAAAAAAAACTAAAACATACAGACAGTCATACTAACAAACAAATCAACAAAAACCCCCCTATTGATGTACTCTTCCCATACACAAACAGGAAGTCTAAGGAAAAAATATCAATAAAATAGCAGAAACGAAGCAAGTATGAAAACATTATCAAAATCAAAAAGTGGAAAATAAAAACTAAAACAAAAAACAAACAAAAATGAGCAAAACAAACAGACAAAAATAAAAGTAAAAACAATAAAAATTAGGAACCAAACTTGCTCTGAGGTCATTCCTGTAAGTCCAACGTCCTTTCAGCTCTGATCTTCAGCTCTCAGTGCAGGTTGATAAGGTTGTTCACAGCTCAGGTCAGATGCTCCAGGCCTACTGTGAAAGAAAGGTAGGTCAGATCTGGACTCATCTGGCTTGCTGCCTGTCAAGTCTGTCAGTCAGATCTGACCTGTGTCTGATCCAGCATGGAGGAGAAGTTTATTTTTCTCCCAGTTTGATGAGATTACCTTAGGTCTCTAGTTTGAGACTGGGCAGAGCTAGGCAGAGCTGGGCTGGGCAATGCAGGTCTCTGCCTGGTCCTGGGACAGAGAAAATGTCTGTGGTCAGCATTTCTTCACTGGGCATGGAGCTCCTCTCTGGCTCTCCCTGATCTTCTCTCTCTACTGATCAGATCTGGGGCTCCAGCTGATTTGATATGACAAGTGATGGTATTGGCCAGGTGCCAGATGACGAGAATCAGCTGAATTCAGTAGGCTTTTCTCAGGAGAGTCCCATGAACAGCCAACAATCTTGTGTGACTGCAATTCCAATCTCAGGAAGGTGGGGGTTTCCAGTCACCTTCAGAGAGGGGCCCCAAGTGCATGAACTTAAGTCTTTCCACAGATGGACTTTCACTCTACCACCAGCTCACACCTACTCACTCAGAGAGTCTTTATGAACACTTGCTTTTGTGGAAATTCTCACAGTCCAGTAGGTCCAGTTGTCATCTTGTCAGCATCCCCTCCTTATTGATTTTTTGTTTCAATGTTCTACCTAGAGTTGTTAATAGGGTATTTAAGTCTACAGTTATGATTGTGTGTGAGTCTATGTCCTTTTTTTAGTTTACTTATAAGTTTATTTATAAAACCTGATGCTCCTGTGTTGGGTGCATATATGTTTAGGATGGCTATATCTTGCTGGTAGAATGAAACTTTCATCATTATGTGGTATCCTTCTGTATCTTTTTTAAGCTTTAATAGCTTGAAGGCTGTTTTATCTGATAGAATTGCTACTCCTGCCTTTTTCTGTTTTCTATTCACCTAAAAGTTCATTTTCTAGCTTGCAATTCTGAGTTTGTAGCTGTCCTTTATAGTAAGATGAGTATATTGGAGGCAGCAGATTGTTAGATATTTGTTTTGATCCAGCTTACCACTCTGAATTTTTTAAGTGGTGCATTTAGTCCATTCGGTTTCAAGCTGACTTTTGAAATGTGAGAATTTATCCCTGTCATAGGGCTTTTAGTGTGCTATTTTGTTTTCTTTTAACTCTTGCATTAATGCATATGTGTGTTTTCATTTTTTCAGGTGCACTGTATGCTCTGTTGACTCTGCTTGTATTCTTGTGAAGTGCATGATTGTCCTTTTTTTCCCTTCTGTGCTCAATACCTTCTTAAGTGTCTTCTGTAGTGCTTGTCTGGGAGCAGCATATTCTTTTAAGAATTGGCTTTCTGGAAAGGATTTTAATTCTCCATCATTGATGAAGCTTAATTTGGCTTGCTAGAAAATTCTTGGCAGAAATTGCTTACTTTTGAGGAAGTTAATAATTGAACTCCAATTCCTTCCAACTTGCAGTGTTTCTGCTGATAAGTCTGGTGCTATTTTGATGAGTCTTGCTAAAGGTAGCGAGAGAGAAAGTCTAACCTTT
>NW_007250959.1:267571-286447 GCF_000164805.1 Carlito syrichta | reverse complement strand
ACCTTTCTCTCTCGCTACCTTTAGCATTTTTTATTTTATATTTTAAATTGCTCAATTTGCCTAGGGGTTGGTCTTTTCATATGATACCTTGTGGACATTCTCTGAATCTTCTGTGCTTGAATAGTCATGTCTCTGGTGAGATGGGAAAGGTTTTTGGATGACCTCATAAAATGTTTTTTCCAAAGTGTTCTCCATTTCTCATTCTGCTTCAGAGATATCAATTAGGTGCATGTTCTGCTTCTTGATATCATTGAAAATCTCTTGGAAACTTTGCTCTTTCTTTCTGATTTTTTCCCTATGCTTTTCATAGATTTGGTTAATTCCATATTTTGGTCCTTAAGCTCTGAGATTCTTTCTTCTGCTTGGAAAATTCTGATTTCCATTCTTATTAGTTTGCTGTTTTTTTATGGACAAAGTTTTAGCTTAAAATCTCTGTTGCAATTTTATTTAGTTTTGCTTCTAATTTGTCTTTATTATTGTTCCTTCTTTCCATCCACTACCTGATCTCCATAGATGTGTTCTGAGGGCAGTCATTCTTGGAGATTTTTACTGTTTAAGTTTCAAGGTCTTTTTTTAAGGTGCTGTATGTTTCTTACTCTGGGGGTTGCCAGTGCTCTTCTATTGCTTTTTCCACATTTGTGACAGATCTCTTTTCTTTCTCTTTAATTCCAGTACTCAGTGAGAGAAAAGGAAGCTTTCACTTCTGTTGTTTGCTCAGCCCAGTATCCTTCCCTGAGCAGGGCCTCCAAATTTGATCAAATTTGAAACAGGGTTAGAGGTGGTGATCTGTGATGTCTCTTTGAAATTCTGAGTGTTAACTAAAGTAGAAGAGGTAGCTATGTTTCAGAAATTACCTGGAGTTCACAATGTTCACTGACTAGGGTATGGGCCCTCTGAGAAACACTCCCCACCATCACACAATATGTCATGCAGTGAGTATGTAAGTGTATCACCTGAGTACAAGATAAAGTGAAAGAAAATAGCAGAGAAAAGGAGAAGGAAAAACTAAAAGAAGAGATAAAAAATGAAAAGCAAACACATGTGAGCACACACATGCACACACACACAACACATACAAATTCCCAAGCACCGCACTTTGTCTTGTGGCAAGTTCTGTAATTTCAAGTTGTTTTCTCTTTTCCCTTGTGTATAGGGCTAGATTATCTGTCTCCTGTTGCCTGCAATTGCTGGCTGACACAAGTGCAAGTGGCACTGACATGCTCCTATCTTGCAAAGTGCCCAACTTGCAGTGGAGGGATCCTCTCTGGCCATGTGGAACATCATCTCCCCAAATGTGGTAGGAGTGCCTCCTACAATCAGTCATGTGTTCTGTGGAAGAGGTGCCAGATTGTCTTTTCCCTAAGTGCTGGCACAAGCACATCAGTTAGGCTTACCCCACAGGAGAACCCTTTCAGCACAGGAGCCATTCTTGGCTCCACTGAAGCTCAGTCTCTTCAGCTGTGCTTTGAACAGTCTTCCTCCCATGTGAATATGACATTTAATTCACTGCTGGGAGGAGGAAGTGGATCAGTTCAGCATTCACCACTGCCCTTCTGCAGATAAATCTTTCTCTTCTGATCACACCTGTTATTCTGAAGCTGAGCCAGGGTGGGGGAAGGGGCATCTGGAACTCTACACCCACCATGTCCCTCCAGATATTGTGCACTCAGGGTTACCTACTCTGGATTCACAATGACCAACCCCAGAGAGATGTGGAGTTTACCTCCTAGTCTCCAGGTGCTGGTCTGTTCCTCAATGGTGGGCACCTCAGAGCACTTCTCTACCCAGGATTCAGGATGGTGGCAAATGCCTGTATAGTCTCCTCCAGTTGGTCTTACCCTCTGGTTCCCTCACTGCCCTCTCGCCATGGCCTCTTCTGCCAGTGCATCTTTCTCTGTCCCTGGAACTCCCCTTTCTTGTCATACCATGCACTCCTCAATTTCTTAGAAGTTCATGGTTCTAGTTGCACGTGGGCTGGGGAAATGACAGCTTCCTCCCCATCAGATACTATAGTCTCTGGATCCAAGTCACATTAGTGGGGCCATGTGGTCCAGGCAGGTAGTAAAGGTAATATTAGTGGGACTAGGTGCCACATGGTGGCTAACCACTGTGGCTTCCTCTTGAGAAGGGCTTTATTAGTTTCAGAAAGTGTTACTTGCTGCTTTGTCATGGGAAGCACTAGGATCACTAGCAGCAGCAGCAGTGACCACTTCACCAGAAGAACCTGGGCCACTTGTCCCTGAGTCTCCTCTCAGTCAAACATTTGCACACCCATTTACACACTCACACACATGCACATTTATTCTTGCACAGACTCACTCACACAGAGACTTATAAAATCCCACCAGCTCTACTCCCTTCTTCCCAAAACCTCTCACCATTTTTCTCTTGATCTTTTCTATGATAATTTTTTATTTTATGCCCTACAGTTGTGACTTTGTCTTAGTGATCTGAATTTTTTTTTACTGAAATAGTATTTGGATGATCTTGTATTTACAGTTTCTTTAGGTGTGACAATAAGCTGTTTACTTGTGATCATTTCATCTTCTTGATGCATGTGTACAATACTATGAATTTTTATCTTAACACTACTTTCATGGTATCCCAGAGGTTCTGATAAGATGTGTCTTTGTTTTCTTTTGTTTCCAGAAATTTTTTAAAAATTTCTGTTTTGATTTTTGTGTTGACCCACAATTCATTCAGCAGTATGTTGTTTAATGTTCATGACTTTGTGTGTTTTAGGGAGATCTTGTTGGTGGCAGTATTTATTTTTATTACACTGTACTCTGAGAAGATGCATGGTATTAGTTCAACCTTTGTGATTTGTTCACATTTGATTTATGTCTGAGAATGTGATTGATCTTGGAGTATTTTCCATGTGCTGATAAGTAGAGTGTATACTCTGCAATTGTTTGGTGAAGTTTTCTGTAGATGCCTATTAAATCTCTTTGTTCAAATGTTGAGTTTAGATTTTGGATCTTCTCATATTTTTAGTTTTCATTTTTTTGCCTTAATTATCTATCTAAATGTGTTAGTGTGGTATTTAGTTCTCCAATTATGATTGTGTGAGAGTCAATGCCCTCTCTTAGTTTACTTAGTAGTTGTTTTATTAAAAAAATACCCTGCTTAGTCTGTGTTGGGTGCACATATATTTAATATTGATATTTTTTTTTGATGAATTTAGATTTTTATTATGTAGTGTCCTTTTATATTCTTTTTAACTTTTGATGGTTTGAAGTCTGCTTTGTCTAATGTCAGAATAGTTACCCTTCCTTTTTCTGCATTCCATTTTCCAGACGGGTGACTTTCCAACCTTTAACTTTGAGTCTGTCAACATCCTTTGCGTGGAATGAGTTTCATGGACACATCATAATGTTGAATTATGATTCTTTATCCAGTTTTCCACTCTATGCCTCTTCACTGGCACATTAAGTCCATTTAAATTCAAATTAATTATTGAAATGTGAGTGCTTATCTATCATAGGGCTATAAGGGTATATATATATATATGTGTGTATTTTCATTTTTGTGAATGCTCTCTATGCTCTATTAACTCTGTGCTTGTCTGTACTTTTGTGATGGATATAATTGCTATTTTATTTCTGTGTTCAGTTCCTTCCTAAGCATCTCCTGAAGTGGTGGAATAGTGATCTAGAGGTGGCATAGTCACTTAGAGATTGGATGCTTGGAAAATATGTTAATTTCCCATCAATGATGTGGCTTAGTTTGGAAGGGTAGGAAATTCATGCCTAGAAAAGCTTGCCTTTGAGAAAATTAAAAATGGAACTCCAATCCCTTCTAGCCCATAGTATTTCTAAAGATAAGTCTAGAGCAGTTCTGATGGGTATTTATCAGTAGATTGTCTGACATTTCTCACTCTCTGTTGACCTTTACAATTTTTTCCTTTCATGCTCAATTATTGGAAATGGGTTACTATGTGTCTTAGGTTCTTAGGGATGGCTTCTCATGTGTTACCTTGTGGGGGGGTCTCTGAATCTTTTCCACTTGAATGGTCACCTCTCTAGCAAGATGTGAAAACTTTTCTTGGATGATCTCATGGAATGCTTGTTCTATGATGTTCTCAGTTTCCCTTTCTGCTTCAGAGATACCAATAGGGCATAGATTTGGCTTCTTGGTGTATTCCCAGATCTTTCAGAGGTTTTGCTCATTTTTTGTCGTCTTTTTGTATTGTTTTTCACAGACTGAGCTAGTTCCATGTTTTGACCTTTAAGCTCTGAGATTCTTTCTTTTACTTGATTGATCCTGATCCCTATGCTAATTATTGTGATTTTAAATTTCAGGATGTATACGCCCATAAGGGAAATTGCTGGGTTGTATGGAAGAACCACTCAGAGGAACTTAAATCACTCTACAAAAAAGATACCTGCACACACATGTTTACTGTTGCACTATCTACAACCTCAAAATATGAAACCAACTGTGCTGCCCATTGAAACTGGAATGGATAAAATAAAGTTATATACACACACACACACACACAATATGGAATATTGTACAGTCATAATAAATAACAAAATTATGATTTTCACAGTAACTTGGATTCATCACAAATAAAGAAGAATCAATAGAAGATTACAGGTACCCCTCAGGCCCCAGGAAAGAGAGCACTTAAGAATATAGACCTTGGAACTCAAGCAATGAAGAGCCCTTAGAATGATGGCTCTAAAACGACAAAACCACATATCAAGGTACTGATGTAGAAGATGAATAAAAATGAAGAGAGGAAAGAAGAATGAAAGAATTAATAACAGATGATGACAGTAAAGAATATAATAAATGAAACAAATAACAAATTGATGAGCATGAACAGGAGAATTGACAAAGCAGAAAAAAAAAATCTCAGAGCTTGAAGACCGAAATATTGAACTAACCCAAATTGCTAAAAACATAGAAAGGAAGCTTAGAAAGTTGGAAAAAAAACCTCCAAGAAGTGTGTGAATATATTAAGAGACCAAACTTATGCTTGATTGACATTCCTTTGGCAGAATGGGAGACCGAGAACACCTTGGAACAAGCATTCTATGAGTATATTCAAGAAAACTTTCCTCATTTCATCAAAGACATGACTATCCAAACACAAGAGAACAGAGAAGCCCTGCAAGGCAAAAATGAGAAGATGAATGCCCAGACCTGTAGTAATTCACTTATGCAAAGTAGGTATAAAAGAAAAAATCCTAAAGGTAGCAAAAAAGAACTGTCAGACTACCTACCAGGGAAGATCATTTAGAATAACAGCAGACATATCTACATATATACTACAAGCTAGAAAAGATTAGACTCCAATCTTCAAAGTTCTCAAGGATAAATAATTTCAACAAATAATTTCCTACCCAGCTAAGCTAAGCTTCAGCAGTGATAGAGAGCTAAAATACTTCCCAGATATCCAGTCTGTAAGTGATTATGCTGCTTCCAAACCAGTTCCACTGGAGATGCTTTAGAAGATATTAAGGACAGAAGAAAGAAAGAAAAATAATAATGACCATACACTTCCCATGATAATAGAAAAACAGAATTAACAGAGAATACATCACAACTGCAAACATGAAAGCACACATATACATGAACCCCAAAGTTAAAAGCAAACAAACAAAAACTTTGTAAGAGATGCTTGAGAAGGAGGATTTCTCACATTTCAATAGTCAGTCTAAACATGAATGGATTAAATGCACTATTGAAAAGACATAGAATGGCAAACTGGATAAAAGTAGCACAACTCAAAAATATGTGGCCTCCAGGAAACACATCTCACTACAAAGGATATTCACAAACTCAAAGTTAAATTATGGAAAACAAACTTTCAGGTGAACAGAAAACAAAAGAAGACAAGGATTATAATTTTAATATCAGAAAAAAAACCCTTTAAACTATCAATTATAAAAGCTTCAATTTATCAACAAGAAATATGGATTTATAAAGCAATTACTAAGTTAACTAAAAAAGAATATTGACTATGACACTGTTAGAACTGTGAACTTAAACACCACACTAACAAGCCTAGAGAGATCACTGAGGCAAAAAATCAATAAGGAAATCTGGAACCTTAACTTGACTGTTGACCAAATGGACTTAATAGATACCTACATAGCACTCCACCCAACAATCACAGAATATACATTTTACTAACCACCACATGGAGCATACTCCAAGATCAAACACATCTTCAGTCATAAACCAAGCATAAACAAATTCCATAAGATCAAAATACTACTATGTCCATTCTCAGACTACAAATGCTGTCATCAACAAAATCTACCCAAAGCACAGAAAGACATGGACACTAAACAGCACAATGCTAAAGAACTCTTGGGTCAACACAGAACTCAAAACAGAAATTAAAATATTTTTGGAAACAAATGAAAACAAACCTTACCAAAGCCTCTGGTATGCCATGAAATCAGAACTAAGAGAATTTATATTCCTATAAACATACATCAAGAAAATGCAAAGATCATGAGTCAACAGCCTAACAAATCACCTAAGGAAGCTGGAAAGGCAAGAATGCCAAAATCTTAACTTTAACAGAAGAAACCAGTTCACCAAAGCAAAAGTACAAATACAGGACATATGAGACAAAAATACCATAGAAAAAAATCAATGAAACAAAAAAATCCCACTCTTTGAAAGGATAAACAAGATTGATGGGCCTCTAGGCAGACTGTCAAAGTAAAAGAGACAAAAAACCCAAATAAACAAAATCAGAAACTCAAAAGACCAAGTCACAACTGACCCCGAAGATATACAAAGATTATCAGAAATTACTATACACATTTGCATGGAAACAAATTCAAAAAATCTAAATGAAATGGAGGACTCATGGACATCACACAATCTCCCAAGGTAGAAACAAGGAAAAAATGAAACCCTAAATAAATCAATAACAACCCAGGAAATTGATTCTGTCATTAAAAAAATAAATAAAAAATCAAAAAAACTTTCTACAAAATAAACCCCTGGACCAGATGGCTTTCCAGTGAAATTCTGCAAAACATACATGGAGGAGCTAATATCAATCATATTGAAAGTATTCCAAGCCGGGCTTGGTGGCTCAGCCTGTAATCCCGCGCCTTTGGGAGGCTGAGGTGAGTGGATTGCCTGAGCCCGCGGGTTCGAGACCCGCCTGGGCAGCGAGACCTCATCTCTACAATAAATAAAAAAATCAGCCAGGCGTGGTAGCGCATGCCTGTAATTCTGGCTACTTGGAAGGCTGACGTGGAAGGATCGCCGGAACCCAGCAGGCGAGGCTGCGGTGGCCGGAAGCGGCCACTGCACTCCAGTCTGGGCAACAGAGTGAGACTCCAACTCCAAAAAAAAAAAAAAAGAAAATATTCCAGACAATTGAAAAAGATGGAACACTCCTCAAATCATTTTATGATGCTCACCTAACACTGATACCCGAACCAGGCAAAGAACCTACAAAGAAAGAGAACTATAGGCCAATATCCCTGATGAACAAACATGCAAAAATTTTCAACATGTTTCTAGCAAATTGTATCCAACAAGACATCTCAAAAATTATCCATCATGAACAAGTAGGCTTCATCACCAGGATCCAGGGCTGGCTTAACAGCCTCAAGGTCATAAATATACTAAAATGCATCAACATATGTAAAAACAAGAAACACATGACTATATTACTAGATGCATAAAAGGCTTTCAACAAAATCCAGCAACCTTTCTTGATAAAAACCTTGAACACCTATGAATAGAGGTAACATAGCTCAAAATGGTAAACACCATCTATGATAAAATCACAGCCAACATGTAACTAAATGGACAGAAATTGGAAGCATTTACCCTGAAAACTGAAACAAGACAAGACTGCTCACTCTCACCCCTCCTGTTTGACAAAGTATTGGAAGTCCTAGCAAGAACAATCAGACAAGAGAAGGAAATCAGGGGTATCCAAATAGGAAAAGAGGAAGTTAAGTTATTTCTTTGTGTGGGTGATATGATCCTATAACTGGAAAACCCAAGGGAATTTGTCAATAACTTCCTAGCATTGATAAAGGACTTTGGCAATGTCCTAGTGTATAAAATCAGCATGAGAAACATTGTCCTATTCGTTTTTTTTTTTTTTTGACTGTAACATTCTTATACACCAACAGAAAATAAGCAGAGAATCAAATAAAAAGCATAATCTCATTCATAATAGCCACAAAGAAAATGAAATACATATGTATAAGAAATGTGGAAACAAAAATGACCACAAATAACCCTAATAATCCCCAACAAAAGAAACAAAGGTGAAGGTATCTCATTACTGGATTTTGAACTTTATTTTAAGGTTACAGTAATCAAAACAGCCTGATATTGGTACAAGAACAAGCATATAGACCAATGAAACAGAATAGAGATTACAAAAGCAATATCTCAATTTCTCAACCAACTCATCTTCCACAAAGCCTCCATGAACAACCACAGGGGAGAGGAGAACCTATTCAGTAAATGGTGCTTGTAAAAATGACTGACTACATGTACAGAAAAATAAAACAAGACCCCTATCTGTCACCATACACAAAAATCAACTCTAAAGGGATCAAGACCTAAATGTAAAGTCTCAGACCACAATAATCTTAGAAAATGCAGGAGACACCCTACAAATATTGGAATAGGCAACCAATTCCTGATCAGACTCCCAAAAGCCCATACCATAAGAGATAAGATAGATAAATAGGATCTCATTAAACTGAAAATCTTCTGCAAAGCAAGAGAAAACATCCAGAGAGTGGGGAGATAGCCCACAGAATGGGAAAAAGTATTTACCTACTATATATCTGACAATGGCCTAGCATCCAGGCTCTAGAAGGAACTCTAATGTGCTGACAGGAAAACAAAAAGCAAAAAATAGCCCCATTAAAAAGTGGGCAAAATATGTGAGTAGACACTTCTCCAAAGAAGATATACTAGTGCCAACACACACAAGAAAAAAATACTCAACCTCACTAATCATCAGAGTAATGCAAATCAAAACTACATTGAGATACCACCTAACACCAGTAAGAATGGCCATCCTTAATAAAACAAAAACAGTAGATGCTGATGAGGATGTGGAGAAAAGGAAACACTTCTACACTGTTGGTGAGCATGCAAATTCACTCAACTTCTATGGAAAACAGTGTGGCAACTTCTAAAAGATCTACACATTGACTTTCCACACAACTCAGCAAATCCCCTTCTGGGAATATGCCTGGAGGAACATAAATTATTCTACAAAAGAGATACCTGTGCATACATATTTATGAAACTATTCACAAAAGCAAAAACATGGAACCAATCATGTTGCCCACAGAAACTGGACTGGATTTAAAAATAGGGTACATATACATAATGGAATATTATGCAACCACAAAGAAGAACAAAAATTATAGACTTCATAGTAATGGGTGAATTACTAATTGTTCATACTTAGTTACCTATAAGAGAATAATATAACTCACTCATAAGTGAATGTTGAACACCTATCATAATACCACAAAATTGAGACTGTCAGTGAGGAAGGGGCACAATAAATCAATAAGGGTGCCTGATCCTAATCCAAAGTGAGGTCCAATGGGAGACCCCAAACTTCACCTGTACTTAAACCAATTATGCACCCAATCCTGACTTTACTTCCACAACTTTAAAATAAAAAAATAATAATAAAAAAGAAAATGACTTAGTTCTGTGCTGTTCAATATTGTGGCCACCAGTCACATGTGCCTACTGAGTACATGAAACACAGTTAGTCTAAACTGTACATGTATATGTGAAATAAACACTGAATTTAAAATACTTTGTACCAAAAGTTGTCAAATATCCCATTAAAAATGTTTTATTTTAAAATACGTTTTATGAGAGTATGTTTATATATTGTATTATATCATTTTGAAATGATAATGCCATGGCTATCTATTTGGGTTAAAGAAAATATATTATTAAAATTAAAAAATAATACATTGGAAAATATTGGGTTTTTAAAAACATTTTTTTGTAGAATTCACCTATGAAGCCCAAAATCCTGGACTTTTCTTTGCTGGGAGACTTTTTATCACTGATTATATCTATCAGAGAAGTGCAAATCAAAACCTCATTGAGATACCACCTTACCCCAGTAAGAATGGCCATGATTAATAAAACAAACAACAACAGATGCTGGTAAGAATGCTGAGAAAAAGGAACCACACTGCTGGTGGGAATGTAAACTAGTGCAAACTCTTCGGAAGACATTGTGGCATTTCTGAAAGAACTAGAAACTGACCTTGAATATGACCCAGCAATACCACTATTGGGAATATACTAAGAGGAACTCAAACCATTCTACAAAAATGCTACCTATACACTTATGTTTGTTGCAGCTCTATTCACAGTAGCAAAAACATGCAATCAATCATGCTGCCACTTGAAGCTGGACTGGATAAAAAAATGTGGTACATATACACAATGAAATATTATGCAGCCATAAAGAAGGACAAGCATATGGACTTTGCAGTAACTTGGATGAATTAGAGTTGATCATACTCAGTGATCTACCACAGAAACTAAGAACAGAGTACCATATGTTCTCACTCATAAGTGGACCCTGAACAATTATAATATTATAAGAAAGGGATTGGCAGTAGTGGGAAACTGCCAAAGGAGGGGGGCTGGGATTGGCAGTGGAGGGAAACTGCTAAGGGAGGGAGGGACACACCTCTTCAACAAGGGTACCTGCATAATCAACATTTGTATTCCTAACCCTGAATTGTACGTCACATCTTTAAAATAAAGAAAGAAGCCCAAACTTCATCATCATACAATATACCTATGTAAGAAGTCTTCAAATGTACTGCTTGAATCTAAAATAAAATGATACAAATAAAAAAGTGTTCCTCCTGGGATTAATTTTTAGGTTTATTCCACTGTGGTCTATAAGGGTACTTGGAGTGATATCATTTTTTAAAAATTTATTTAGAATTGCTTTGTAGCCTATCATATAGTCTGAAATGAAAATGTTTCATGTGTTTTTGAGAAGAATGTATATTCTGCTGATTGGTGATAGAATACATCATAAATCTTTGCTATGGCCAATTTTTCTAGAATCTAGTCAGTTCAGTGTTTCTTTTTTGACATTCTGCCTCAAAGATTTATTATTCTCAGCAGAGTGTTGAAGTCTCCCCACTATTATTTTATTGCTATCTATTTATTTTCTTAGGTTTAATGTAATTTGTCTTATAAAGTTGAGAAGTATGCTGTCAGGTGCATATATTTATAAATGTTATATCTTCTTGTTTAATTCATCACTTTGTCATTATATAATGATTTTTTTGTATTTTTCACTGTTGTTTATTTAAAATCTGTTTTATATAACAAGAATAGCTACTCTTGCTCATTTTTGGTTTTCCTTTGTGTGAAATATTTTTTCTGTCTTTTGACCATAAGACTGTAGTAGTGGTTTTGAGTTAAGTAGGTTTCTTGAAAGCACAATATATTTGTACATGTTTATCCATTCGACCAATCTATATCTTTTAAGTGGGGCATTTAGAACATTTACATTCCAAGTTAATAATAATATGTGAGGTACTGGTCCAGTCATTGTGTTGATTATTACCTATTTACTTTGTTTTCTTTATTGTGTTACTATTTTATAATCCTTGTGAATTTTATACTTATAAATATTTTTCTACTGGTGTGTTTTGACCTTTCATTTCAATATTTAAAGCTCTTTTGAGCATTTCCTGTAGAGCCAGTCTAGAGAAGACAAACTTCCTCAGCATTCGCATATCTCGGAAATAATTTATTTTGCTTTCATTTATGAAACTTAGTTTTGCAGGATACTAAATAATTCATGACAGTTATTCTGCTTGAGAAAATTAAAGATAGGGTTCCAATCACTTATGACTTGTAGAATTTCTGCTAAAAAAAAGCTGCTGTTATTCTGATAAATTTACCATTATAAGCTATTTGATGGTTTTGTCTCACTAATCTTAGAATTTTTCTTTCATATTGACTTTGTATAATCTAATGATTACATCCCTTGAGGAGGACATTTTAAATTAATCTTCTAGGAGGTCTTTGGATTTGTTGTATATGGATGTTTAAATCTTTGTCAAGTTCAGAAAGTTTTCCCCAATTATTTCTTGAAATATGTTTTTCAAAGTTTTTTTCCTTACATCAAAACACCTTTGGAGGTAGAGCTTAAGATGGTGACCAGACAGCTTGGACTGGGAGAGTCTCCACAAAGGACCAGGCAGAGACCTGCATTGACCCACCCAGCTCTGTCCAGCTTTGCCCAACCTCTAACTTGGGATCAAAGGACAAGGTGGAGATTTGCACTGCCCTACCCAGCTCCTTCCAGCTCCATGCAACTCTGCCCAGCTCCACACAGCTCTGCCCAGCTCTGCCCAGTCTCCAAATTGGTACCTAAGACTTCCTGTTTGTGTATGGGAAGAGTACATCAGTAGGCAGATTTTTGATGAACGGTGTGTTTGTATGATTATCTATATGCTTTAGGTTTTTTTTACTTACTCCTTTCTATCTTTGTGTCTCTTTTCATTTGTTAGTTGGTACGTTTGTCTGTTTAGCCTCTGACTCTTCTCTCTCTCCACCTTCCTCTTGCCCCCACCTTCCTTTTCCCATTATTTTCCTTTTTATTGCTTCATTTTGCTTCCAAGGAGAAAACCTATACCCTCAATGCATGGACAGATTGCAAGGCAGTGGGAAGTGGGTTCCAGGGTGCCTTTGTACCTGTTGGTGGGTAATGGGATCCGCAGATAGATTTTGAATCACAGATAGTTGCTCAATTAAACCTTTAAACAGCAAAAAGTACAACCCCCAAAAGACAGTCCACCCTCAGAATTGAACAAAACCAGAGGATTCACATAAGGAAGAATAGGAGATTGCACAAACAGAAGTAAAAGCAAATCCACCATCCCTGAACAACAGAATTAAAGGGGGAAAAGATGTAAGGGAGGAAAATCTACACAAATGAAGAAAAACCAAAAGAAGAAAATGACTCTCACACAGACCCCTGCGAGGTCAGACACTGAGAAAACAGACTTTAAAATGCAAACATTTAAGAGCCCCCAGAATAACTGGTCTCAAACTACAAACCCAGATATCAAGACATTAATGGAGAGAATAAAAATAATTTAGGAGAGACAAGAGAAAAAGAGGAAGAAGTTGATAACTGAGATAAGAGTAGTAAAGAATACTGTGAATGAAGTAAATAACAAACTGATAAGCATGGAAACCAGAATTAGCCAAGCAGAAGAAAGAATCTCAGAGCCTGAGGACCAAAATACAGAACTAACTCAAAATGTCAAAAACATAGAAAAGAAGCTTAAGAAGGCAGAACAAAACCTTCAAGAGATGAGCAATTATTTCAAGGGGCTGAACCTAAGAGTAATTGAACTTTCTCAGGAAGAGAGACAGAGACCTCCCTGGAATAAACATTCCATGAAATTATTCAAGAAAACTTCCCTCATCTCATCAGTGATGTGACCTTTCAGACACAAGAGATTCTGGGAACTCCTGAAAGACAGCAAATGAGAAGAACAACTCCTTGACACATAGTTATTTGCCTAAACAAAGTAGGTATAAAAGAAAAACTCATATAGGCATCAAGAGAAAAGGCCAGACTACCTACTGGGGAAGACCAATTAGAATAGCAGCAGATTTATCTACAGAAACACTTCAGGCTAAGAGAACTTGGAGCCCAATGCTCAAAGTTCTCAAAGATAAACTATTTCAAACAAGAATAACCTACACAGCTAAGCTAAGCTTCATCAATGAGGGAGAATTAAAATCTCTCCCAGACATTCAATCCCTAAGATTGACCACATCCTTGGCCATAAATCAAGCATAAGCAAATCTCATAAGACTGAAATACTGCCATGCACCTTCTCAGACCACAGTGGAACAAAAATAACATCAACAATAACAAAGTTCCCCCAAGCCCACAAAGACATGGACACTAAACACCATGATCCCAAGCAACTACTGGGTAAACATGGGAGTCAGAAAAGAGATAAAAAGATATCTGGAAACAAATGAGAATAAAAGAAAAATCTTACCAAAATCTCTGGGATGCCATGAAAGCAGTAGTAAGAGGGGAATTCATATCTCTATAAATGCACATGAAGAAAATGGAAAGATCATAACTTAACAGCCTAACAAGTCACCTAAGGAAGCTGGAAAAGCAAGACCACCAAAATCTTAACCTCAGCAGAAGAATCCAGCTCACCAAAAATAAATAAACAAACAAACAAACAAACAACAACAACAACAACAAAAAACAAGGCCCATATCCAGGACGTAGGAGACAAAAAGATGATACAAAAAAAAAAAATCAATGAAACAAGAAGCTTGTTCTTTGATAGGATAAACAATATTGATGGTCCCCCAGCTATACTGACTTAGAAAAAGAGAGAAAAAGTCCAAATAAACACAATCAGAAACACAAAACATGAAGTCACTAACTAAACCCTGAAAAAATACAAAAGATTATCAGAGACTACTATGTACAGTTATATGGAAACAAACTGGAAAATGTAAAGAAAATGGAGGACTTTCTGACATCACAAAATCTCCCCAGGTTGAAACAAGAAGAAATGGAGACCCTAAACAGACCAATAACAAACCAGGAAATTGACTATGTCATATAAAAACTACCTTCAAAAAAAACTCCAGAACAGATAACTTTTCAGCAGAATTCTATAAAACACACAAGGAGGAACTAATACCAATCCTATTGAAAGTATTTCAGATAATTGAGGAAGATGGAACTTTCCCTAAATGATTTTATGAACCTAATATCACATTGATACCCAAGCCAGGTAAACACCGAACAAAGAAAGAAAACTACAGGCCAATATCATTGATGAAAATAGATGTTAAAATTCTCAACAAGATCCTAGCAAACTGGATTCAACAACACATCTCAAAAATTATCCACCACAACCAGGTGGGCTTCATCCCTGAAATGTAAGTCTGGTTCAACATTCATAAAACCATAAATGCAACTAAATACATCAAGCAACGTAAAAACAAATACCACATGCATATATCATTAGATGCAGAAAAAGCTTTTGATAAAATCCAGCACCCTTCTTGATAAAAATCCTTGAACATCTAGGCATAGATGGAACATACTTCAAAATAGTAAGAGTCGTCTATTAGAAATCCACAGCCAGCATACTGCTAAACAAACAGAATTTGGAACTATTACCCATGAAAAATGGAACAAGACAAGAATGCCCACTTTCACCCCACCTGTTCAATACAGTTTTGGAAGTTCTAGCTAGAGCAATCAGAGAAGAGAAGGTGATCAGGGATATCCAAATAGGAAAAGAGGAAATCAAATTATCTCTCTTTTCAGAGGACATGATTCTATACCTCAAAAACTCAAGAGAATCTGTCAAAAATCTCCTTTCACTGACAAAGGACTTTGGCAAAGTCTCAGGGAATAAAATAAATGTGCAAAACACAATCACATTTCTACACCAATTGTAAACAAAAAGAAGCCCAAATAAATAACACACTTCCATTCACAATGGCCACAAGAAAATGAAATACCTTGGCATCTTCCTAACCACATACGTGAAAGACATTTACAATGAAAACTACAAAACACTCCTGAGAAGTCAAAGATGACATAAGTGGAAAAATATTCCATGCTCATGGATTGTAAGAATCAACATTGTTAAGATGTCCTTTGTACCTAAGGCAATCTACAGATTTATCACAATACCCATCAAATTACCAGTAACATTCTTCTCAGACCTAGAAACAGCAAAACAGGAATTCATATGGAAGCATAAATGACCATGAATAGCCAAAACAATCCTCAGCAAAACAAACAAACAAACAAAAACAAAGCAGGTGGTATCATACTCTAAGACTTTAAACTTTATTATAAAGCTACAATAATCAAAACAGCCCAGTATTGGTATACGAAAAGGCATATAGATCAATGGGATAGAATTGAGATTCCAGAAGCAAAATCTTAATTTCTCAACCAACTTATCTTTGAAAAAGCCTCCACCACCAACCACTGGGGGAAAGGAGAACCTATTCAGTTAATGGTGCTGGGAAAACTGGCTGTCCTCATGCAGAAGATTTAAACAGGACCCCTACCTATCTCCCCACACACAAATCAACTCTACATGGATTGGAAACCTAAAGGTAAAACCTCATACTATAAGAACCCTAGAAAATGCAGGAAACACTCTTATGGAAATTGGAACTGACAAGCAATTTGTGATCATAACTCCAAGTGCCCATGCCATAAGAGATAATATAGAGAAATGGGACCTTAAGAAACTGACAAGCTTCTGCAAAGCCAAAGAAACCATCAAGCGAACAAGGAGACAGCCCACAGACTGGGAAAAAATATTTGCCAACTCTATGTCTGACAAAGGCCTAACATCTAGTATCTACAAGTTACTCAAATGTACTGAAAAGAAAAATGCAAACAGCCCCATTACAACGTGGACAAAAGATATGAACAGACAGTTCTCAAAAGAAGACATATGAACAGTCAACAGATACATGAAAAAAAAGTTCAGTCTCACTAGTCAACAAAGAAATGCAAATTAAAACTACACTGAGTTACCACTTAACTCCATCAGAATGGTAATCATCAATAGCTCAAAAAATAACAGATGCTGGAGAGGATTTCACAAAAAGGGGTACACTTTTACACTATTGGTGGGAATGTAAACTAGTACAGCCTCTGTGGAAAAACGTGTGATGATTCCTAAAAGTTCTAAACACCGACCTTCCATATGATTCTGCAATCCCCTGACTGGGAATAATCCCCAAAGAACTCAAATTGCTCTATAAAAAAGACACTTGCATATGAATGTTTATCACTGCATTGTTCACAATAGCAAGAACATGGAACCAAACATACTGCCCATCAAAAGAGGACTGGATTTTAAAAATGTGGTGCATATGCACAATGGATTATTACACAGCCATAAAGAACAAAATCATGGACTTTGTAGCAACCTGGATGAACTTAGAGTATATATATATACTGGGTGATCTTTCAAAGAAAAAATGAATTGAGTATCACATGTTCTCACTCATATGTGGACCTTGACCAACTATCATAATATTATAAGAAAAGAATTGACAATAGTAGGAAACTGCCGGGGCATGGTGGGTGGAGAGTGGGATTGGCAGTAGTGGGAAACTGGGGAAGGCGGAGAACACCTCATCAACAAGGGTACCTGCACAATGAATATTTTCATACCTAACCCTGAATTGTACCTCACAATTAAAAAATAATAATAATAAAAGAAAAAAAAACCCTATGTTTCTTAGGTATAATATTTTGCACAATCTTGCATTTCTTGGAGAATTTGTTTGGTTACTTTAATTATTTTTTTCTGATTGGAATAATTTTAAAGCCTTGTCTTCAAGTTCTTAATTGTTTTTACTTGTTCCAGTCTATTGTTAATACTTTTCATTGCATTTTAAATTCCTTAAGTGAGTCTTCTATTTCCAGAAGTATATTTCTTTTATTGTCTATCTCTTTTGAAAATTTTCATTTATGTCTTGAATATCTTTTTTTTCATTTATTTATGTTTGCTTTTCCCTTTCTTTTGGATCAATTTAACACTTTTATAATAAACTTATAAAATTATTTATCTAGAATATTTAAACTTTTATTTTGGATGGAATTTATTGCCTGAGAGTTTGTGTGGTGTTTTGGAGAAAATTGTAGTATTCTGGTATTTTATCGTCCCAGAATTATTTTTCTGGTTCCTTGTCATTTGAGTAGACTATTTCTTATTATTTTAAAATTTATTTTAAATTTGACTATTTTTTGAGGATGCGACTATAATGTGTATATTTTATGATGGTCTAGCTTTGACTCTTGGTTCTTTCAGTGGCAAAGGCTTTGTATGAGTTCCTTGGTAATAGAGAATTTCTGCATGCTGGAGTTCTCAGATGGTTATTGTAGTAGCAACTTTTTGGTGTATGTGTTTAGGTTCTTTTTTTTTCTGTGAAACTAAAATACCAGCAGTCTCATGACATTTATCTCTTTTTCCAGTGATGCTGTGTGATCTTTTTCCCACTTTTTTTTTTTACTACATTAAATCATTCAATTTTCAGGCCATTAGGAGCCACCAATAGGTGAAAACTGACTGTGGCTGAAGCAAGAGGTAATATGCAATACCCCTACAGTGAGCATAAATCCCAGTTCTGAAACAGGCAACTGGGAAGATATTACTGAAATGGACTGAGACCTATGTCAAGAAAACAGAGAGATCCACTTCAAGTTCACTACCAGTCTGGCAGGGAATTGGCCTCCTTTTTCATTATACTCCTTTTTTGGTGTTCTGGATTTTCAGATCACACATGCATCTCTGTCCATCTTTGAGGTTGCTGATATTCTCCGTAGAGAGGGAGAAAGATTCCATCCCTTTTGCAAACCTGACCCCTAAAGACACACTTTTCACTAGGATACTGTCATCCATAACGTGGCAGGTGCACTCATACTGAGATCCCATGAGAGAAGAAGATTCTGTAGTGGTGAGTGAGAGGATGGATAAGTTTCCTTTTCCAAGACTTTTCACATGCACCCTAACTGCTCAATGGCTAAAGCAAAATCACATTCTATACTTATTAGGCCCAGCACTGTATCTGTGCCTCTACTGAGGGGAACCTTCAGACACAGAGTTCTGGGACACTGAGAACTCTATTCTCTGTTCCTTCTCCCCATGGGGGTGCTCTTTGGTGTGATGTACTTCTCCTTTTCCTAAAAGAGACAGTCCATTAGGACCTGACTACTGTGAGTCCTGCTGCTCTTTTTTGTTTGTTTGTTTGTTTTTTTTGTTTTTGGTTTTTTTTTGAGTTGGAGTCTCACTCTGTCGCCCAGACTGGAGT
>NW_007250959.1:256504-267356 GCF_000164805.1 Carlito syrichta | reverse complement strand
GCTGATTTTTTGATTTATTGTAGAGATGAAGTCTCACTGCCCAGGCGGGTCTCGAACCCGCGGGCTCAGGCAATCCACTCCCTCAGCCTCCCAAAGGCGCGGGATTACAGGCTGAACCACCGAGCCCGGCCTCCTGCTGCTCTTCTGGGCCTAGTCACACTGTGGGACTGTCACAATCCAGAATGGTGCAGGCAGTTGTTGGCAATAAATCTGCTGATGTGAAGACACAACACAAAGTTGAACATTTTTCCAAGCAGAACAAAGTCTCATAAATGATTCACACCTGTTATGGCACATGCTACTGCAACTCAGGTTCAGGAGGAAATAAAAGAGATCCTGCATAAGCTAGTAGCCCAATGTTATGCCTTTGAGTAGTCCACAAATCACATCTCACTTTAGCATTTGAGCTTACAAGGAGAAAGAGGCTCTCTTTGAATTTGGGTACCAGCAATCTTCTACAATGTCTACGGAGGATAAAAGCACTTCCACTTAGACTATCCATGAGATATTAAGTCTCTTGGGGTTTAATCTCTGCCATTTTATTGTTACTTGAATGTGTGTGTGTGTTTGTGTGTGTGTGTGTGTGTGTGTGTGTGAGTGTGTGTGTATGTGTGTGTGTGTTGGTGTGTTTCATAGAATCTGTCTCTTTTTAAAGGGAACACATTTTTTTGAACTTATTTTTGTAAAATTTATTTATTTTAAAGATGTGGTGTACAATTCAGGATTAGGTATATAAGTGGTAATTTTACAGGTAAACTTTGGGTCACCCTTTGCTCCCCACTTTGCCTAGTGTGAGATCATGTATCCTTGTTAATGTGAAGTAGCTGCTTCTCCCCTGGCATTTTCCTGCTACTGTCAGTCCCTTGATAAATGTTCAGGATCTGCTTATGAATGAGTTTATGTGGTACGCAGTTCTTTATTTCTGTGATATTATAGATTCTAAATCCGTTCAAGTTGCTGCAATGTACATAATTTTATACTTCTTGACTGAATAGTATTCCATTGTGCTCATGTACAAATTTTGTTAATCCAGCCCATTTTCAATGGGCAGCATAGTTGATTCCATGTTTTTGCTAATGTGAACAGTGCTGCAACATACGTGTGTTCAGGTATCTTTTTTATAAAAAAATATTTGAGTTCCTCTGGGTATTTCTCACAAGGGGGATTTCTGGTTCATGTGGAAGGTTGATTTTTAGATTTTTAAGGAATCATCACACTGTTGTCTGCAGAGGTTGTACTGGTTTACACTCCCAACAACAGCGTAGAAGCATTCCCTTTCCCCCACATCCTTTCTGGCATCTGTTGTTTTTTAAGTTATTGATGATGGTCATCCTGACAGGAGTTAGGTGATATCTCAGTGTGGTTTTTATTTGCATCTCTCTGATGATTAGTAAAGATGAGCATTTTTTCATATATTTATTAGTTGGTCCTATGCCTTCTTTTAAGAAGTGTCTATTCATACCTTTTGCCCACTTTTTAATATGACAGTTTGTTTTTCCCTTTTGGCATATTTGAGTTCCTTTTAGAACCTGGATGTTAGGTCTTTTTCCAGGTTCCTTTTAGAACCTGGATGTTAGGTCTTTGCCCCATTCTGTGGGCTGTCTTTTTGCTCTCTTGATGGTGTCTTTTACTTTGAAGAAGCTTTTCAGCGTGATGAAGTTCCACTTGACTATCTTATTTTTTTTTTTATTTTTTATTTTAAAAATTTATTTATTTATTATAAAGCTGTGGGGTACAATTCAGGGTTAAGTATACAGACATTGATCATTCAGGTACCCTTGTTGATGAGGTATGCCCCTCCCTCCCCTAGCAGTTTCCCTCAACTGCAGGACTCACCCTCCCTTCCCTGACAGTTTTTCACTACTGCAAATCACTTTCTTATAGCATTGTAATTGTTCAAGGTCACCTTATGAGTGAGAACATATGGAACTCAGCTCTTTGTTTCTGTGATAAATCACTGAGTATGATAGACTCCAATACCTGGAGGAACTCAAATTATTCTACAAAAGAGATACCTACACACGTATGTTTGTTGCAGCTCTATTCACAATAGCAAAAACATGGAACCAACTGTGTTGCCTATCGAAGCTGGACTGAATTAAAAAAAAGTGGTACATATACACAATGGAATATTTTGCAGCCATAAAGAAGGACAAATATATGGACTTTGCAGCAAATTTGATGTACTATCTTATCTTTTATAGCATGGGATTTTGCGATTTTGATCAGGAATTTGGTGCCTATTCCAATTTCCATAAGGTTGTCTTCTGTTTTTTTTGTTTGTTTGTTTGTTTGTTTTGTTTAAGACTTTTCCAGTTTCAGAGTTTACATTTAGATCTTTAATCCATTAAGAATTGATTTTTTTGTATGGTTACAGGTAGGGGTTCTGTTTCAGTCTTCTGCATGTGGTGAGCCAGTTTCCCAGCACCATTTACTGAATAGGTTCTCCTCTCCCCAGACAACATACTGAAGGGTTATGGGTTTTTTTAATACAGTTTATCAGTTAATGTCTTTTCAGTAGTGCATTGAGTCCATTCACATTCTGCAGACTATTGAGATATAAGACTTTATCCTTGTCATGATGTTCTTGAAGAGTTTTGGTTGTTGCTGTTTGTTTGTTTATGTGTTTGTTGGTTTTCTTTTGGTTTTTGGGCCGATATGCGTGTGCTTTTGATTTTGCAGTCATGATGAATGCTACAATTCATTTTCCTGAATTCTTGGGAAGAGTGTGGTTGTTCTATTTTTTCTTTCTTCTGTGGTTAATACTTTCTTAAGTATCTCTTTAGAGCTGGTCTAGAGGCAGCATAGACTCCTAGGGATTGAATGTCTGGGAAGGATTTTAATTTTCCTTCATTGATGAAGCTTAGCTTAGCTGGTTAGAAAATTCTTGGTTGAAATTGTTAATCTTTGAGAACTTTGAAGATTGGACTCCAGTCTCTTCTAGCCTGTAGTATTTCTGTACAGTCTGCTGCTATTCTAATTGGTCTTCCCTGGCAGGTAGTCTGACTTTTCTCTCCCTTTCCTTGGGATTTTTCTTTTATATCTACTTTGTGTAAGCAAATTACTATGTGTTTTGGAGTTTGTCTTCTTGTCTGGCGCCTTGCACAAGTTCTGTGAGTCTTTTGTGTTTGTATGGCAGCATCTCTGATGAGATTTGGAAAGTTTTCTTAGATGACCTTGGGGAATGTTTGTTCCAGGCTACTCTCATTCTCCTTTTGTACTTTGAGGCTACTGATCAGTCATAAATTCATTCTCAATATAATCACACATCTCTCAAAAGTTTTGTTCCATCTTTTAAAGCTTCTTTTCTTTGTTTTTAAGAGTTTGGGTTAGTTCCATATTTTGGTCTTCAAGCTCTGAGATTCTTTCTTCAGTCTTATTGCTTTGGCTTTCCATAAATGTCACCTTATTATTTATTTTATCTACAGTATTATTTATAGCTTGCATCACAGTAATTAATCATTTCATGTTTTCTTCTGCCTTTCTTCATTCTTATTCATCTTTTCTACACATTCCTTGATATCTACATTTGTGGTCTGATACTAGTCAATTTGGGTGCTCTTCATTGTTTGAGTTCCAGAGTCCTTATTCTCTAGTTATATCATTTTTGGACTTTGTATGGTATCTGTATTTTTTCTTTGATTTCTCTTCATTTATGATGAGTTTTTTCTTTATTTTATACTTCCGTTGCTCAGTGAGAGAGGGAAAAGTTTTCACTTCTTTTTGATCAACCCCTTAGTCTTCCTTTGGTAAAGCCTCCAGATTTGTTAGATTTTTAAGCCAGGTTGGGGGTAAGGAGCTGTGTTGTTCTTTTGCAGCTTTGAGATTTGAATAAGCTATGTTGGGGAGTGTTAGGATTTGAAAGCTGCCTGCAGATCACAGTGTTCACTGAGTGTGGTGTGGGTCCCCAGGACCCACTTCCCATCACCTTACAGTATGCCCATGCAATGGGCATGTATTTATCTTCCCTGAGTACTAAACAACACAAGGAAAAGGAAAGGAATTATGAAACAGAGAAGTGATAAGAAAAGAGAATGAAGAGAGTGAAGAAGAGAAGGAGAAACAAACAAATCAAGAAACAGATAGACCAAAAACAAAACAAAACAAAACAAAACAGTGACAAAGTGAAAAAAAAGAAGAAACCTAAAACTGATAATATGAGATTTTCACACTCATATATGTTCTTGTGTGAAAAAAGAAGTAGAAGGAGTAAAACAATCAGGCAAACAAATAAAAAACCTAATGTAATCCTTGAACATCTTCTCATGGTAATTTCTGAAGCATTGAGTTTCTTGTAGGTTTGACCCAAGCACCTCTGCTCTTGGGTCACAGCAGAGAGTAGGATGTTCTGACCTCTAGATCTGTCCCCTGCTCACCATGTGGTGGAGGAGGAGGGTATGGATTGCCCCCCACTGATCCAACTGTGTTCAGCTTTCTCCATGTGTGCTGATCGGGGATATCCCCACTGGGCTCATGTGTCTCATGAATCACTGGGAAAGGGAGCTGAGCAGGTTGGGGGTGGTGGTTCATGCCTGTAATTCAAGCACTCAGGGGGGCATAGGTAAGAGGACTACTTGAGTTCAGGGGAAGACACCAGCCCAGGCAACATGGAGAGACCTCATCTCCACAGCAGATAAAAAAATCAGCCAAATGTGGTGGTGAACACCTGCAGTTCCAACTACTTGGGAGGCTGAGGCAGGCGGATTGCTTGAGCCCAGGGGTTGAGGCTGCGGTGGCCATGAGCATGCCATTGCACTCCAGCCCAGGCAACACAGTGAGACTCTGACCCAGAGAAATTAGTTAAAAAAATAAAAAGAGCTGGGTCACTTTAAAACTCACTGCCTTTCATTGACTGTGGGTGGAGTTTTGCTCTCAAGTTGCAGCTGTACACAGGCAAATGCTTCAGCTAAGGAGATGGGGCACCTAGGTCTCCTCAGTGCGCCTGTCCCTCTGGGGATACTGCACCCAGGGTATCCTCTTTGGGTTGGCAGTGATCTACCTCAAAGAGGTTCGGGATCTCCTCCTCGGCCTCAGGTTGTTTGCTGTTCACGTGGGCAGGCCAGAGCCTTTCTCTGCTTGGGTACAAAGACAAATATGATAGGAATCTCACTGCATTCCATCTTCCACTAGCAGCTTGTTTCTCTGGTGCATTTCTGCATGATTTCTGCTGCCACTATCTGATCTGGCACTGAGGGCTGTAGTGGCAATTGGTGCCTGGCACTGGCAGCAAGTGTTTCTTGCCACTTTCTTTTGGGTTTGGTCACTGAGGTGCTGCCTGCCTCTGGGCTGTGGAATGCACTGGGAGCCGAGTTGCCATGCAGGGGACCTCAGGTTGCTTGTTCCTGCATCCTTGCTCAATCAGACACTCACTCACCCACTTAATGACACACTTGCATGCTGTCTTCCCTGCACCCACAGATTTATGTGGAGACTAACGCACTCCAACTGACTCCGTTGTCATAAATCCATCAGAATCTTTCAATAAACTCCTTCCCCTATCACTTCATTTATGCCTTGTTTATTCACGTGCAGCTTCGGTTCTATCTTCTGAGAATTGGGCACTGATCTCTCTAAACAACCCTCTAGAGAAGCTCTCTGTTGCCTCAAGTTACGGACTAGTCTTCAACATATGCAGTGGCTTATGCTCTTAGCTCCAGATGGGGGTAGTGTTGGGTAAAGATGGACTGAGATGAGCAGTCCTCTGGTCTTCCAAAGACAAGTGCAAGCACCAGCTCTGATGGGAGTGACAGGAGTGTTGTAGTCTCTGTAGGAATTCCTTGGTTTTATATATCCTTAGTGTGGTGACTTACTTAATTGCCAGTTGTGGCAGGGCTCCACTGGGTACATACACAGGCTTAATACCCTCTGAGTAGTTGGGATGGTGTGGGCAATGTTGTTAGCAGAGTTCTAAAAACAGATATTTCCAAGCAATGTGTTATCGTGTCAGTGAATTGTAGTTTCAGAATTTTTGTCTAGTAGTTTAAATAAATCCACCCTTTGTTGAAATTCTTATTCAGATCATGAGTTGTTTTTCTGGTATGTTTATTTGTTTACTTTTGTATTTTTCTGAGTTTCTTCAATACCATTATTATGCATACTTATTGAGGCATTTTGTATTTTTTTCCTTTGGAATCTGTTAGTATAAAATATTTGTATTCCTTTGAAGGTGTCATGTTTCTTTGCTTTTCAATTGTTATGTGTGTTCCTAAGTTGATATCTGCATCTCTGGTATAACAATCACTTGTTCCAGTTTTATAAATTGGCTTTTGTAAGGAAAACCTTTTTCCTATAGATATGTCTACAGTATTGGTTGAGTAGGGTGCATTGGCTTAATTCTGGGTGGGATCAGAAGTATAATTTCTGTATAGTGTCTTTGCATGCAATTGATGTTATTGGTGTCTAAGAATTATCTACTGGCTTAAACTGTGATTATTAGTAGAGGTTGTGGTAAGGCTTTGCTGAGGTTTGGAGTCACAAGATTGTTTAGTCTTCATGCATTACTGGTGGCAACACTGGTCCAAATGTGTCAAATATTAGGCTTTGGGTAGAGTATATTATTTCAGCAGTTTCAATAGTGGTGGACAGTCAACCATCAAACCTCTGAGAGGTACATGCAGGAACTAGCAGTGCTGACAGTAGGCAGGGTGCACTAGTTTCTTAACTTATATGAGATATATAGTGAAAATGACTGCAATCAGGCTGAGCTTGTCATCTTGCCCCTGGATAACCAGCATGTGCCATGTGGGGCAGGCCTACCCTCAGGTCCCCAGACAGTGTACACAGGTAGCAAAAATATGTAGGACAAGCTCATTCTCAAGAACCCAAAAGACATGCATGGGTGCCAACACTAGCAAGAGGGGGTGGGGCAATTCCCAGGTTTCAGGCAACTTGTGCAGATGCTGGCAGTGGTGATGTTGGGTGAGGTAGGCCTTTATTTAAGGCCCTGGATGATGTGCATGGGCACCAGAAGTGGTGGGTAAGATGGATTAATTCTCAGATCCTCAAATAGCATGCTCAAATGCCAGTGGCAGTGGTATATAATTTCTTATAGAGGTAATTTTGTTGTCATGATTTTTTTCATCTTTATTGAGTTACAATTTACAATTAATAACTGTATATATTTAAAATGTACACCTGGTGTTTTGATATACATTGTAAAAGTAATTACTACAATTAAGCTAATTAATGCATCAATCACTTCACACGGTCATGTTTTTAAGGTCATGTCATCTTTAGACAGAAATGGTTTTACATATGTTTTTCATTGTGGATGCCTTTTATTTATTTATTTTTTCTATTCCTAATAGTCCTGGTAAGGACTACCAGAATGATGTTAAATACAAGGGGAGAGAGTGATAATCCCTGTGTTGTGCTTATTCTTAGTGAAAAAGATTTAGTTTTTCACAGTTAAGTATAATGTTATCTGTGGGCTTCTCATATTTGACCTTTATCATGTTGAGGTACATTCCTTCTATACCTAATTTGTTGAGGGTTTCTATCATAAAAGGAGGTTAAATTTTGTCTGATGCCTTTTATGCATCTATTGAGATACTCATAAAATTTTTGCCCTTTATTCTGTTAATGTGGTGAATCACATTTATTGTTTCATATAGCTTGAACCACTCTCATATCTTAGAGATAAGTCCTACTTGGTCATGATTTCTGATCTTTTTAATGTGCTGTTGAATTGGTTTGCTAGCATTTTGCTAAATATTTTTTCAACTATGTTCATCAGAGATATTGGGCTGCAATTTCTTTCTTTCTTTTTATTGAAATGAGTTACACCACTTTTCCCTCGTGAGCTCTGAATTATGAAAAACAAATGCCAGTCTTTTGGGAAGGACAAAACATGAAAAAAAAAAAAACCTAGAAAATAAGTTTTGCTGTCATCTCTCAGGTTCATAGGAGTGCTACTGCCTTCTTCAAATGAAGACCATGTTGTACTGGTGGGGGACAGGGCAAGTACAAATAAAAATGTAATACAATTTTGTATAGTTTTAATGTGACTCTTTTTTGGTTAGCCATTTATTTGGTTGTGCTAGATGTTTGTCTTCCAGGATTACTATAAAATTGTTTTAGCTAGTTTCTAGTTTACTTTTTATGCCTCTGCCAGATATTAAGGGTCAGAACTTCCTAGTCTGCTATTTTGCTGATGTCCTATCTAGTGTAAAAAGAGGATTTTTCTGTTAATTTAACATTAAGCACTACTAAGTTCTGAAATTATTAAAAATAAAAACAAAACAAAACAAAAACTCTAGCCAGTTTTAATCAAAATATAAGACAAGATTTTTCAATTTACTCTCTTCTGTAAGAAACTGGTGAGTCTCTGTTGTAATCTTTTCCAGAAGAAATGAATTTTTGAGCTGGCTGACCTGAGTTTATATACTGGTGCTGTCTCTTACTAAAAAAAAAAATGACTGACTCTTATTTAAACCCTTTTTTGGTCTCACAATTTCCTTATATTTAAAATGATATAATAGTATTTTAGTTCCCACTTCATAGGGTTGATGGAAGGATTAAATTAGAAATTATTTTTAATACTTAGCAGACAGACTGGTGCATAATGAGTGCATAAGTAATCACTACTTTTTTAAAAAATCAGATTATGATTGTCTATGATCAATCTATTGTCATATTTAGTTTTAGAAAAAAAATATATGTGGCAAGTTTTGCAACCTTGAAAAGAATTCCAGGTTAGTGATTCTTCTTCAGAATTATTTTTACAATATTATACTATACTAAAATTAGATAGAAAGAGAATTAAAATTTACAAGTGCTAACCAAAATTGCATCCTAGTGTACTTTCTTTTCAGTCTTTAATTTAATAATTTTATGCAGACAATATGTTGAAATTTTTCTGTACTATAAACAGTCTTATGTATATTTGAAACTTTTGAACATTTGATGGTGGGAAAAGTAACCTATCAAAATTGACTTTTTTGTTCTTGGTAGATGTTCGCTAACATTTATGTGGTCAATCTGAAATAACTCCTAACATGTCAAAATGTCTAATTGCTCGGGTGTACATTTTGAAATTCTCTCATTGTGATCTCTTCATAGAAATCTTTTCATTTCTTATAGCATACTAGCACAAGAATAATCTCTTCATAAAACATTTCTTTACAGCTATAGTTTAAATTTGTTCCCCAAAATTTATGTGTTGAAAAGTTAATCTCCAATATAATCGTGTTAAGGCTTGGTACTTTTAAGAGGTGAGGAGGCCATAAACACTCTACACTAAAAAATAAATGCCATTATGACAAGAGTGGGTTAGTTATCAGGGATTTGGTTTCCTGATAAAAAGATTATTCGCTTGCTAATAAAAAGATTTTGGAAGTTTGTGTTAATTGTATTCTTTCTTGTGTGTACGTATGCTCTCTTGCCTTTCTACCTTCTGTTATGGAATGATGCAATAAGAAGGCCCTTAGAAGATGTGAGGAACTCAGCCTTGGACTCCCAGCTTTCAAGAAATAAATCCCTGTTCTTTATAAAGCACTCAGTCTCATGTGCTCTTTTCTTGAAGCACAAAATGGACTAAGACGATTGCCTATTGAAAATGTAATTAAAAGTATTGGCCACTGTGCTATTTAACGTCCCATATATGTGTCCTTTAATGATTCATAAAATTTAAATAAATAAAATTTAATATATTTTATTTTTGCCTTGGAGTTTTAGAGACTGAACTATTGCCAAACTAAGTTTATTTTAATTTAATTTAATTTTAAAGATACTGGGTATAATTCAGGATTAGGTACATAAGTGATCATCATACATGTGAAGTTTGGGTATCAGGTACTCTTACTGATGTTAAATATTCCCCTCTCTCTCCTGGCATTGTCCCACTACTGCCAATTCCTTTCTTGTATTGTGATAAATGTTCAGGATCCACTTATGAGTGAGAACGTGTGGAACTCAGATCTTTGTTTTTTGTGATAGATCACTGAATATGATAGCCTCTAATTTCATCCAAGTTGCTGTGAAGTCCATAATTTTTTTTTTGAGTTGGAGTCTCACTCTGTCACCCAGACTGGAGTGCAGTGGCCGCTCCCAGCCACCACAGCCTCGACCTGCTGGGCACCGTCAATCCTTCCGCCTCAGCCTTCCGAGTCACCAGAACTACAGGCGTGCACTACCACGCCCGGCTAACTTTTTGATTTATTGTATAGATGAGGTCTTACCTGCCCAGGCGGGTCTCGAACCTGTGGGCTCTGGCAATCCACTCACCTCAGCCTCCCAAATGGACTTCTTTATGGCTATGTAATATTCTACCATGAATATGTACCACATTTTTAAATCCAGTCCACATTCAATGGACAGCATGGTTGGCTCCATGTTTTTGCTGTTGTGAATAGTGCTGCAATAAATATGCATCCACCAGTATCTTTTTTGTAGAATGATGTATTTCCAGGAAAGGAATTGCTGGGTCATATGGATGGTCAATTTTTAAGTCTTTTAGAAATCACCACACTGTTTTCCACAGAGATTGTACTAATTTGCACCAACAGTGTAGAAGTGTTTCCTTTTTTCCACATCCTCTCCAGCAACTACTGTCTTTTGAGTTATTAAAGATGGCCATCCTCATTGGAGTTAGGTGGTATCTCTGTGTGGTTTATTTGATGATTAGTGAGACTGAGCATTTTTTTTATGAATCTATTGTTTGCTCGTATATCTTCTTCTAAGAAGTGTCTATGCATATTTTTTGTCCACTTTTTTAATATATATTTTTTATTTTAAAATTGTGGGGTACAGTTAAGGGTTAGGTATACAAATATGTATTGTGCAGGTACTCTTGTTGATGAGGTGTGCCCCCCCAGACAGATATTGACCACTGTTAATCCCACCTCCCTCCCCC
>NW_007250959.1:256105-256454 GCF_000164805.1 Carlito syrichta | reverse complement strand
ATGCTGTGTTATGGTCCTATTGGACGCATAACAAAGCTGGCTACTGATTGGAGGCTTGCAAGTTTGAAATTTGCGAGTGGGAAGGTTTGAAATTCGTGCATGTGGGGAATTGTGCTTGCAGAAGCTGGGACCGAGGGTCTTTGTTGTCTGGTGTGTCAGCGCCATTTTGGAAGCTGCCCCTCTGGTCGCTTCCTGCACCCTTCATTCCCACCTTTTCTGTTTTTTATGGGGAGGGGCATTGTTACTCTTTCTGGTTACTTTCTGCTAGTCAGGGGCATTGTGGGGGTAGGGTGGTGGAAGGGTGCAGAACCAGTCAGAGCAGGGCCCAAAGGTAGGCACTGAAGGTGTA
>NW_007250959.1:249691-256055 GCF_000164805.1 Carlito syrichta | reverse complement strand
GTATCTCAGTGTAGTTTTAATTTGCATCTCCTTGATGACTAGTGAGGTTGAACATTTCTTCATGTGTCTGTTGGCTGCTAGGATGTCTTCCTTTGAAAAGTGTCTGTTCATATCTTTTGCCCACTTTATAATGGGACTGTTTTTTTTTTTTCTTTTCAGCATGCTTGTGTTCCTTGTAGATACTTGATGTTAGGCCTTTGTCAGACATGGAGTTGGCAAATACTTTTTTTTCCCAGTCTGTGGTCTATCTCCCCGCTCTCTTGATGGTTTCTTTGGCTTTGCAGAAGTTTTTCAGTTAAATGAGTTCCCATTAGTCTATCTCATCTCGTATGGCCTATGCATTTTGGGTTATGCTCAGGAACTGGATGCCAGTTTGAACTTCAATAAGGGTGTATCCTGCACTTTCTAAAGTTCTGATGGTTTGAGGTTTTACATTTAGGTATCTGATCCATTTAGAGTTAGTTTTTGTGTATGGGGTTAGATAGGTGTCCTGTTTGAATCTCCTCCATGTGGTCAGCCAGTTTTCCCAGCACCATTTACAAAATAGGTTCAACTCTTCCCAGTGGTGGTTGGTGGACGCTTTGTGGAAGATGAGTAGGTTGAGAAATTGAGGTTTGGCTTCTGAAATCTCAATTCTATTATATTGGTCTATACGCCTGTCTTGTATTAATACCAGGCTGTATGATTATTGTAGCTTTATAGTAAAGTTTAAAGTCTGGTATTGTGATACCTCCAGTTTTGTTTCTTTTGCTGCGGATTGTTCTAGCTATCCTTGGTCATTTGGGTTTCTATATGAATTCCTGTATTCTTTTCCTAGATCTTAGAAGAATGTTGCTGGTAATTTGATGGAAATTGCGTTAAATATGTAGATTGGTATAGGTAAGATGGACATCTTAACAATGTTGATTTTTCCAATCCATGAGCATGGGATATTATTCCACCTGTTTGTGTCATCTTTGATTTCTTTGAGCAGGGTTTGGTAGTTTTCATTGTAAAGGACTTTCACGTCTCTGATTAGGAAGATGCCAAGCTATTTCATTATTTTTGTGGCTATTGTGAATGGGATTATGCTTTTTATTTGGGTTTCTGTTTGTTTATTATTGGTGTAAAGAAATGTGATTGTAGATGGGCTCGGTGGCTCAGCCTATAATCCCGCGCCTTTGGGAGGCTGAGGTGAGTGGATTGCCTGAGCCCGCATATTCGAGACCCACCTGGGCAGCGAGACCTCATCTCTACAATAAATCAAAAAATCAGCCGGGTGTGGTAGTGCATGCCTGTAGTTCTGGCTACTCGGAAGGCTGAGGCGGAAGGATCACCGGAGCCCAGCAGGTCGAGGCTGCAGTGGCCGGGAGTGGCCACTGAACTCCAGTCTGGGTGACAGCATGAGACTTCAACTCAAAAAAAAAAAAAAAAGAAAAAGAAAAAGAAATGCGATTGTCTTTTGCGCATTTATTTTATACCCTGAGACTTTTCCAAAGTCCTTTATCATTGCAAGGAGGTTTTTGACAGATTCTCTTGGGTTTTCAAGGTACACAATCATGTCGTCTGCAAAGAGAGGTAACTTGACTTCCTCTTTTCCTATTTGGATACCCCTGATAGCCTTCTCATTCCTGACTGCTCTAGCCAAGACTTCCAATAATATATTGAACAGGTGGGGTAAGAGTGGACAATCTTGTCTTGTTCCAGTTTTCAGGAGAAATGGTTCCAATTTTTTTCTGTTTAGTAGTATGCTAGCTGTGGGCTTCTCATAGACGGTTTTTTACTATTTTGAGGTATGTTGCACGTGTTCCTAGATGTTCAAGGGTTTTTATCAAGAAGGGGTGCTAGATTTTATCAAAATTTTTTCTGCATCTAATGATATAATCATGTGGCTTTTGTTTTGACATCTGTTGATGTGTTTAATTACATTTATGGTCTAACGAATGTTGAACCAGCCTTGTGTTACAGGAATGAAGTCTACTTGGTCATGAAGGATGATTTTTTAGATGTATTGTTGAATCTGATTTGCTAGGATCTTGTTGAGAATTTTAGCATCTATGTTCATCAAAGATATTGACCTGTAGTTTTCTTTCTTTGTTGGGTCTTTACCTGACTTGGGTATCGATGTTATGTTAGCTTCATAAAATGATTTGGGGACAGTTCCATCTTTCTCAATCACCTGAAATCTTTTCAGTAGTATTGGCATCAGTTCCTCCTTAAATGTCTTATAAAATTCTGCTGGAAAGCCACTGGTACAGGGCTTTTTTTTGTAGGTACCTTTCATTTGACGTATTCAATTTCCTTGCTTGTCCTTGGTCCATTTAGGGCCTCGATTCCTTCTTGTTTCAATCTAGGCAGGTTGTGTGATGTCAGAAAATCCTCCATTTCCTTAAGGTTTTCAAGTCTGTTTCCATACAAGTGTACATAGTTGTCTCTAATGATCTGTATTTCTTTAGGGTCAGATGTGACTTCATGCTTTGTGTTTCCGATAGTGTTTATTTGGGCTTTTTCTCTTTTTTTCTTGGTCAGTCTAGCTAGGGGACCATTGATCTTGTTTATCCTTTCAAAGAACCAGCTTTTTGTTTCATTGATTTTTTTTTTTTGAGTTGGAGTCTCACTCTGTCACCCAGACTGGAGTGCAGTGGTTGCTCCTGGCCACTGCAGCCTCGACCTGCTGGGCTCCAGCGATCTTTACACTTCAGCCTTCCAAGTAGCTGGAACTATAGGCTCGTGTTACCACACCCAGCTAATTTTTTGTTTTATTGTAGAGATGAGGTCTCACCAAGTTGCCCAGGTGGATCTCGAACCCACGGGCTCAGGCAATCCACCCACCTCAGCCTCCCACGTTGTGGGATTATAGGCTGAGCCACCGAGCCCAGTTTCATTGATTTTTTTGTATCATCTTTTTGTCTTCTATGTCCCGAATTTGAGCTTTTATTTTGGTGATCTGGATTCTTTTACTGAAGTTAGGGTTTTGGTGGTCTTGTTTGTTGAGCTTCCTTAGGTAACTTGTTATGCTGTTAATTTATGATCCTTCCATTTACTTCATGTACATTTGTAGAGCTATAAATTCCCCTCTTACTACAGCTTTCATGACATCTCAGAGATTTTGGTAAGATGTTTCTTCATTTTCATTTGTTTCCTGGTATCTTTTTATCTTTGTTTTAATTTCATCATTGACCCAGGAGTTGTTTAGCATCATGCTGTTTAGTGTCCATGTCTTTGTGGGTTTTAGGGGGACCTTGTTGGTGTTGCTTATTTTTATTCCATAGTGGTCTGAGAAGGTACATGGCAAAATTTCAATCTTTTGAAATTTGTTTATGCTTGATTTATGGCCAAGTATGTGGCCAATCTTAGAGTACATTCTATGTGGTGATGAGTGGAATGTATATTCTGTGGCAGTTGGGTGGAGTGTTCTGTAGGCATTAATTAAGTCCATTTGGCCAAGAATCACATTGAGGTTCTGGATCTTGTTGCTGATTTTTTGTCCTGATGCTCTGTCCAGGGTTGTGAGTGGGGTATTAAAGTCCTCGGCTATTATAGTATTAGAGTCAATATCTTTTTTTAACTTTAACTAGAAGCTGCTTTGTGAAAGTTGACACTGCTATGTTGGATGCATATATGTTTAGGATGGATTTATCTTGTTGATGGATTGAACCTTTTATCATTAGGTAGTGGCCTTCTGTATCTTTTTAATTTTTTGATAGCTTTAAGCCTATATTGTCTGAGCTTAAGTTTGTGATGCCTCCTTTCTTTTGTGTTCCATTTGCCTAAAATTTTGCTTCCCATCCTCTTACTTTGAGTCTGTGAGTGTCCGTTCTAGTGAGATGAGTCTCTTGGAGGCAATATATTGTTACCTGTTGATATTTTATCCATTTGTCATTTTGTATCTTTTCAGTGGTGCGTTTAGTCCATTCATGTTCAGACTATATTATTGAAATGTGAGAATTGATCCTTATCATAAGTTTCTTACAGAGTTGTTGTTGTTGTTCCTGTTTGTTGTCTTTCTTTTGGTTTTGGAGTTTGTTCATTTGTGTTTTTAATCTTTTTCCTGTACTCTAGTGAAGAACGTTGTTGTTCTTTTTCCTTTTTTTCTGTGTTTAATACATACTTAAGTGTGTCTTGTAGAGGTGGTCTGGTGGCAGTGTAAGTTCTTAGGAATGGGTATCTGGGAATGATTTTAATTCTCCCTCACTGCTGAAGCTTAGCTTGGCAGGGTAGGTTATACTTGGTTTAAATTGCTTATATTTGAAAACTTTGAAGACAGGGCTCCAAGCTCTCCTAGCCTGAAGGGTTTCTGTAGATAAATCTGCTGCTTTTCTCATCGCTCTTCCATGGTAGGTAAACTGCACTTTTTCTCTTGCTGCCTTTAGGATTTTTTCTTTTATATCTATTTTGTTTTGATGAATTATTATGTGTCTGGGAGTTGGTCTTCTCATTTGTTGTCTTTAGGGGTTCTCTGAATCTCTTATGTTTGAATATTTGCATTACTGATGAGATGAGGGAAGTTTTCTTGAATAGTTTCATGGAGTGTTTTCTCCAGGGTGGTCTCTTTCTGTCTTTCTGCCTCAGAAATTCCAATTACTCTTAAGTTTGGTCTCTTGAAGTAATCGCTCATCTTTTGAAGGTTTTGTTCTGTCTTCTTAAGCTTTTTTTCTATGTTTTTGACAGTTTGGGTTAGTTCTATATTTTGGTTTTCAAGTTCTGAGATTTTCTCTTCTGCGTGGCTAATTCTGCTTTCCATGCTTATTAATCTGTTATTTATTTCATTCATAGTATTCTTTACTACTCTTATCTCAGTTATCAGCTCCTTCTTATTCTCCTTTTGTCTCTCTTCAATTCTTTTTAATCTCTCCATTAATGTCTTGATATCTGGGTTTGTAGTTTGAGACCAGTCATTCTGGGGGCTCTTCATTGTTTGTATTCCAAAGTCAGTTTTCTCAGTGTCTCTCCTCCCAGGGATCTGTGAGAGACCCATATTCTCCTTTTGGTTTTTCTTCATTTGTGTAGATTTTTCTCTCCCCCTTTCCATCCCCTTCTTTAATTCTGTTTTTCAGGGAATGTGGGGTTGCTTTTACTTCTTTTTGTTCAGTCTTCTGTTCTTCCTTATGAGGGTACTCTGGCTTTATTCACTTTTGAGAGTGGACTATGGTTTGGGGACTATACTTTTTGCAGTTTTGAAATTTAATTGAGGGGGAAACTGTGATTCAGAATCTATCCGTGGATCCCAGTATCCATCAACATGTGTATAGGCACACTGGAACCCACTTTCTACTGCCTTCCAATCTGTCCATGTAGTGAGGTTTAGGTTTGTTCCCTGGAAGAAAAAGGAAGTAAGAAAAAGGAAAATAATGGAAGAAGGGTGATCAAGAGGAAGTTGGAGAGTGAGAGGAGTAAGAGGGAAAACATACATACATACCAACTAATGAATGAAAAGAGACACAAGGGCAGAAAAGAGTAAAAAACAAACAAACAAAATTCCCTAAAGCATACCATTAATCACACAAAGAGTTCTAATAAAATCATGTGTTTTGATGTGTTTTTCCCTAACACAAACAGGTAGTCTAAATAAAAAAGCAAACAAAACTGAACAAAACAAACAGTCAAAACAATAAAACAAAAAATCATAATAAGAAACCAGACTAGCTCTGGAGTCTTTCCTGAGTGTCTAAAGTCTCTTCAGCTCTGATCTCTAGCCTCTCCCCCTTGCTCTCATTGCAGGAAGATAGATTTACTCATAGCTTGTATCGGTTCTCTTGACTTGCTGCCTGAGAAGTTTGCCACACAACACTGAGTTGTCTATGCCTCATTCAGCTTAAGGGAGGGGATTCTAACTCCTGTTTTGGTTAGGTTACCTTAGAAAATAAGGTGGAGGCTGCTCAGAGATGGGCAGGGCAATGCAAATTTCTGCCTGGAAAATGTCTGTGGTTGGCAGCTCCTCTTTTACCAGTCCATTCTCTCCACTCATCCTTTCTGTCCACTCATCTGGGTCTGTAGATGATCCACTGTGATGGGTGATGATGGTGTGTGTCCAGCGTCAGGCACTGGGAACCAGTGATATAGCTGGGTACTGCATTTGGTGTGCCACCAGTGACTTAGGATGGAGGAGGGAGCTGGGAATTTCCTGGGCTGGAGTCGAGAGCCGCAGCATCAGCAACTGTTCAGCACCTGGTAGAAAATAGCAGTCATTCCTTGCAGAGGCCGTAGTGGGATGGAGGCTGTTTGCTGCATGGGACTGGCTATAGCAGCTACCCCCGTGTAGGCGACAGCTTCCAGGGTGCATAAAGCTGCCTTCAGGAGTCACCTTTTGGGGAGATCATCACAGTTTGGCTTGTCCCATTGCCATCTTGCTGAGCATGAGCTGTCCACTTTTTTTTTTTTTTTT